>NW_025421934.1:0-107618 GCF_011764305.1 Mustela putorius furo
TCAGGGACTTTGGAGGTTTATCCTCGTAGTAGGGTTGTAGCCATTGGAATAGGGATATACAATTCCCTTGGAGAGGGCAAGCACATTCGTCAGGTTTGGCTCAGGGTCTGAACCTGTAGGGTGTGTGAGGCCAGGGCTGTTTGGACAGTTGTTTGAAAAAACCACAAAAAAATAACGTCGGCTATGTTCGGGTCATAGGTTATGGGCAGGACTGAAGTCTACAACCCTGAGGAGAACTCTTCGGGATACTGAAAATAGGGCTGAGTGTGGGCTCTTGCTCAAGTTTTGGTTTCTGGATATCGTTGTCACTCATTATATCGGTCGTGGAAATTTCGGGTGACTTCATGTGGTAATTACGAGTCTTATGTCTCTGGGGGTTTGGCCCCGTCCAAAGAGTGTGGGGTCATTGGTGGGGTATGAAGAAGTCAGTGGTTATGGCGTTTTGTGATTTGTTTTTTTTGTTTTTCAAACCTCATGGGTCCTTCCCCATAATGATGGTGAGGAAATTCCAGTACGACGAAGCAGACTGGGGACGAGCGGCCAAGGAGCATGGCGAGTCTGTGAAACCAAACCCATGCAGAGACATCTGGTCTCACTAGCATTTGACCCTGCTGGTACCTTTATTTTCATCTTACTTACTGAACCACTTGGCGGGACTATCCTCACTAGCGGGCCGACGCGTTCCGTATGGAACACTTAATCGGTCTATAGCACTGGTGACCTTCGAGTAAAGGAGTACCTACATCTGCCGCGTCCCTTACCCTTTCTTACTTCGTGGACAAATTTTATCGGTAAAGAGTGCTTCCGAGAGAAGCGTACTAGAGGACACGGAATAAAAGCGGTGTTTTGAGGGGTTTTGCCTCTCTGCACTGCGTAGATATGTCAATCGTCGCACTCAAGAATGGGCGGGGGGTACTCGGTTTGTGATGCTGGTTTCTTCACCACACTGTGAAACGTTGTGTCACAACCATGGCCAACAACAAGGTGTTCCTTGCCCATGGGTAAGGAAGAGTTCTGATTTCTGAATCACAGTTACCCCTTGTGGCAGTGATTGGAGATAAGGTCGTAGGTTCTCTAAGCCTGAAAACTGTAGGGAAACGAGATAGAGATGACCTGAGGCCATGTCGCCGGGCGCGGTGATAGAGTGTGCTCAGTTGTGAGCGGTCAGCTTGTCTTGGGGTTGTTTGGTCACGAGGTCTTCGGGCTCATGGGTTGTCAGGACATGGTTGCATTAGTGCCCAGGTTAGACGATATATTTTGGGTGCCTTCGATGTAGTGCCGTGTAGGTTCTTATCTGAATGAACTCTTCAGGATGTGAAGAATGAGGCGAGTCTGAGGCGCGTTCTCAGGCTTTTGTTCTCTGGATTTTTGTATCAAAGCGATAGGCCGTGGAATGGTTGGGCCGGTGGCCTCATGGGCCCATGGCTACGAATCTTGGCTCTCTGTGGATTTGGCCCGATCCCAATTGTTTTTTCGTTTCAATCTGTGGGATGGGAGGAGAATCCTTTCCGGTTTGTTTTTACCTCAGTGTGTCCCACCAAAAGAGGAATTCCAAAGCATAGAGCCCTGGGGAAGAGTGAAGGGGACAACCCGAACTATGGTTTAAAAATTGGGGCCTAGGGGCATGGCAAGCCCAATATGACTTTGTCTCTCCATCCAGCCTCATGAGAGGCCTTACCTGAGGACTTGGGCTCAGGCTGAGGGTCACAATGTGTTGTTTGTGACCAATGTGCCCGCCGCAAGCATGGGCGGGGCCTCATGGGCCACACACTGGTTTCAACTACACTGAACCTTGACAACATGCCAACCACAAGGTTTCTTGCCATGGGGAAAGAGTTCTGATTTCTGCATCATTTTCAAACCCAGGGCCGTGATTGGAGATAAGGTCTAGGTTCTGAAGCCTGAAAACCGAAGGTTGAGAAGAGATGACGACCTAAGGCCATGGCGGGTCCGATGTGCTCATTGTGCGGCCAGCTGTCTTGGTGGGGCCAGGAGGTCCAGGCTCAGGCTGTGTCAGAAAGGGCATTAGTGCCCAGGTCAGCCTATATATTTGGGGGTACAGCCGAATGGCGTGCAGGTTTGATCCTCATTGGGGGTTTCTGGGTAGCCCCGAGAGGGCAATGTTTTTTCTTCTGGAGGGCAGGCAGCAGAGTGCTGCATTGTAGTTCTGGATTGCCAAACTGGAGGGGCTTGTGGGCCAGTAGTCTGAGGACGGAAGTCTGAGAACCCAAGCTAGGCCTAGGTTTTCTGGGTGAGGATATGGCAGGCACAATCTACAGACCTGAATCGAGATCTCGTGCATCTGAAGTCAGGGAGAGGATCAGACGATCGCTCAGGTTGGACATTCTGTCCCTGATGGCCCCTTCTTGAAGGGGGGGTGGATCACGAGGCCATGGAGGTTTTTCCCACGATGGGAGTTTGTGAGAAGCTCCCAACTGCAAAGATTCTTCTGCAGGACAATTGAGACCTGTTGGTTGGCTCCAGGACAACGATTCCACGAGCAGCAGGGTTCTAAGGATGGATGGCTGGGTAGCCCACCTCGCATTCCAATTGTCTCCACGCAACAAGACAGGGTTAGATCTGCTGGATCTGGGGGAGCAACCGAGGAGGCTGAGTTGAAATGGACTCTCCCGTGGATGTGTCCTAATATGATTTTGTGTCTATGGAGACCTTGGAATGAAGCGGTGGCACTGGGGGCCCTGAAGGGTTCTCCTAAAGAGAGGCTTTCACACACAGCTCCATCGTGCCAAGTTTCCCATGTGTGTAGATGAGATTTGTTCTGATGGGTGAGTCAAGAAACAGCCATATGCTGTTATTGAAATCCAGGCCTCTGAGGAGAGATTGCCTGGAAACCAAAGCAATGGATCCGATAGGTGCCTAGGGGCCTGTTCGTTCCTTTTTACCTCTGGGGACATCAGTCTACGGGTCTGAGTGCAGGTAGGTGCTCAGATGGGCCCAGATTGCCCCTGTTTGTCCTGGGGAAGCCACAAATATTGGGATGGCCTCAGCCTCTTTTTGGAGGTTTATCCTATTAGTAGGGTTGTGGCCATTGGAATGGGGGCACATACAATTCCCTTGGAGAGGGGCAAGCACAGTCGTCAGGTTTTGGCTCCAGGGGCCTGAGCCTGTAGGGTTGTGTAGGCCAGGGCTGTTTGGACAGTTTGTCTGAAAACACAAACTCGGCTTATGTTTCGGGTCATAGGTATGGCAGGACTGATCTACAGACCATGAGGAGAAACTCTTCGGGATATGAAAAAAGGGCGAGTGTGAGGCTCTTGCCTCAAGTTTTTGTCTCTGGATATCGTGTCACTCATGGTCGTGAAATTTTCCGGGTGACTTCATGGGAAATGGACGAGTCTTACTCTCTCTGGGGTTTTGCCCCCGTCCAAAGAGTTTTGGGGTCATTCTGTGGGATGGAAGAAGTCCCGTTGTTCTGTGTTGTGTTGTTGTTTTGTTTTGTTTTGTTTTGTTTTTCAACCTCAGGTGTCCCACCAAATGAGGGATTCCAGAGTAGAGCCCTGGGGAGGGGCGACTGGACAACCAGAAATCTGGTTAAAAATTGGGGCCTAGGGACATGTCAAGCCCATTATGACATCTAATGGTCCAGCCACTGAGAGGACGTACTAGAGGACAGGACTCACGCTGAGGGGTCACAATGCGTGTTTTATGCCCTCGTCGCACTCAAGAATGGGCGGGCGGGGGGGCCTCAGGGTGAATGCTGGGTTTCTCCTACACTGAACGTTGGACAACATGCCCAACCACAAGGTTTCTTGCCATGGGTAAGGAAAGAGTTCTGATTTCTGCATCACAGTCACCCCTGGGCAGTGATTGGAGATAAGGTCTAGTTCTGAAGCCTGAAAAACTGAGGTAGGGAAGAGATGATGACCTAAGGCCATGGCGGGTCTGATGTGCTCAGTGTGCGGTCAGCTGTCTGGGGTGTTTGGTCACGAGGTCCGGGCTCAGGTTGTCAGACAGTGCATTAGTGCCCAGGTTTAGACTATATATTTTGGGTGCATTCGAGTGCCGTGTAGGTTCTTTATCTGAAGAACTCTTCAGGATATGAAGAATGAGCGAGTCTGAGGCGCGTGCTCAGGCTTTTGTCTCTGGATTTTGTATCAGCGATGGCCGTGGAATGTTGTGGGGAGGCCTCATGGGCCATGGACGAATCTTTGCTCTCTGTGTGGATTTGGGGCCCGATCCCAATTGTTTTTCGTCAATCTGTGGGATGGGAGGACTCCTTTCAGGTTTGTTACCTCAGGTGTCCCACCCAAAAAGAGGAATTCCAAAGCAGAGCCCCTGGGGAGAGTGAAGGGGGACAACCCGAACTATGGTTTAAAAATTGGGGCCTAGGGGCATGGCAAGCCCAATATGCTGTCTCTCCATCCAGCCACTGAGAGGCCTTACCTGAGGGACTGGGGGCTCGAGGCTGAGGGTCACAATGTGTGTTTTTGTGACCAATGTGGCCCGCAAGCATGGGCTGGGGGGGCCTCATGGGCCACACTGGTTTCAACTACACTGAACCTTGGACAACATGCCAACCACAAGGTTTCTTGCCATGGGGAAAGAGTTTCTGATTTCTGCATCATTTTCAAAAACCCGGGCCGTGATTGGAGATAAGGGTCTAGGTTCTGAAGCCTGAAAAACCGAGGTTGAGAAGAGATGACGACCTAAGGCCATGGCGGGTCCGAGGTTTGTGCTCAGTGTGTGCGGCCAGCTGTCTGGGTGGGGGCCAGGAGGTCCAGGCTCAGGCTGTGTCAGAAAGGGCAATTAGTGCCCAGGTCAGCCTATATATTTTGGGGTACAGCCGAATGGCGTGCAGGTTTGATCCTCATTTGGGGTTTCTGGGTAGCCCCAGAGGGCAATGTTTTTCTTCTGGAGGAACAGGCAGAGTGCTGCATTGTAGTTCTGGATTGCCAAACTGGAGGGCTTGTGGCGGGCCAGTAGTCTGAGGACGGAAGTCTGAGAACCCAAGCTAGGGCCTAGGATTCTGGGTGAGGATATGGCAGGCACAATCTACAGACCTGAATCGAGATCTCGTGCATCTGAAGTCAGGGCGAGGATCAGACGATCGCTCAGGTTGGACATTTCTGTCCCTGATGGGGCCCCTTCTTGAAGGGGGGGGGTGGATCACGAGGCCATGGGGGTTTTCCCACGATGGGAGTTGTGAGAAGCTCCCAACTGCAAAGATTCTTCTGCAGGACAATTGAGACCTGTTGGTTGGCTCCAGGACAACGATTCCGAGCAGGGTTCTAAGGGATGGATGGCTGGGTAGCCCACCTCGCATTCCAATTGTCTCCAAGCAACAAGACAGGTTAGATCTCTGCTGGATCTGGGGGAGCAACCGAGGAGGATGAGTTGAAATGGACTCTCCCGTGGATGTGTCCTAATATGATTTTTGTGTCTATGGAGACCTTGGAATGAAGCGGTGGCACTGGGGCCCCTGAAGGGTTCTCCTAAAGAGAGGCTTTCACACACAGCTCCATCGTTGCAAGTTTCCCATTGTGTAGATGAGATTTGTTCTGATGGGTGAGTCAAGAAACAGCCATATGCTGTTATTGAAATCCAGGCCTCTGAGGAGAGATGCCTGGAAACCAAAGCAAATGGATCCGATAGGTGCCTAGGGGCCTGTTTCGTTCCTTTTTTTACCTCTGGGGGACATCAGTCTACGGGTCTGAGTGCCGGGTAGGTGCTCAGATGGGCCCAGATTGCCCCTGTTTGTCCTGGGAAGCCACAAATATTGGGATGGCCTCAGGGACTTTGGAGGTTTATCCTCTTAGTAGGGTTGTGGCCATTGGAATGGGCACATACAATTCCCTTGGAGAGGGCAAGCACAGTCGTCAGGTTTGGCTCCAGGGGCCTGAGCCTGTAGGGTGTGTAGGCCAGGGCTGTTTGGACAGTTGTCTGAAAACACAAACTCGGCTTATGTTTCGGGTCATAGGTATGGCAGGACTGATCTACAGACCATGAGGAGAACTCTTCGGGATATGAAAAAAGGGCGAGTGTGAGGCTCTTGCTCAAGTTTTTGTCTCTGGATATCGTGTCACTCATGGTCGTGAAATTTCCGGGTGACTTCATGGGGAAATGGACGAGTCTTACTCTCTGGGGGTTTGGGCCCCGTCCAAAGAGTTTGGGGTCATTCTGTGGGATGGAAGAAGTCCGTTGTTCTGTTGTTGTTGTTGATTTGTTTTGTTTTGTTTTTCAACCTCAGGTGTCCCACCAAATGAGGGATTCCAGAGTAGAGCCCTGGGGAGGGGCGACTGGACAACCAGAAATCTGGTGTAAAAAATTGGGGCCTAGGGACATGTCAAGCCCATTATGACATCTAATGGTCCAGCCACTGAGAGGACGTACTAGAGGACAGGACTCACGCTGAGGGTCACAATGCGTGTTTATGCCCTCGTCGCACTCAAGAATGGGCGGGGGGCCTCAGGGGTGAATGCTGGTTTCTCCTACACTGAACGTTGGACAACATGCCAACCACAAGGTTTTTGCCATGGGTAAGGAAGAGTTCTGATTTCTGCATCACAGTCACCCCTGGGCAGTGATGGGAGATAAGGTCTAGGTTCTCTGAAGCCTGAAAACTGAGGTAGGGAAGAGGAGATGATGACCTAAGGCCATGGCGGGTCTGATGTGCTCAGTGTGCGGTCAGCTGTCTGGGTGTTGGTCACGAGGTCCGGGCTCAGGTTGTCAGACAGGGCATTAGTGCCCAGGTTAGACTATATATTTTGGGTGCATTCGAGTGAACGTGTCGGGTTCTTATCTGAAGAACTCTTCAGGATATGAAGAATGAGCGAGTCTGAGGCGCGTGCTCACGGGCGTTTTTGTCTCTGGATTTTGTATCAGCGATGGCCGTGGAATGTTGGGGAGGCCTCATGGGGGCCATGGACGAATCTTGCTCTCTGTGGATTTGGCCCGATCCCAATTGTTTTTTCGTCAATCTGTGGGATGGGGAGGACTCCTTTCAGGTTTGTTACCTCAGGTGTCCCACCAAAAGAGGGAATTTCCAAAGCAGAGAGCCCTGGGGAAGAGTGAAGGGGACAACCCGAACTATGGTTAAAAAAAATTTGGGGCCTAGGGGCATGGCAAGCCCAATATGCTTGCCTCTCTCTCATCCAGCCACTGAGAGGCCTTAACCTGAGGACTGGGCTCAGGCTGAGGGTGTTCACAATGTGTGTTTGTTGACCAATGTGGCCCGCAAGCATGGGCGGGGCCTCATGGGGCCACACACTGGTTTCAAGTACACTGAACCTTGGAAAACATGCCAACCACAAGGTTTCTTGCCATGGGGAAAGAGTTCTGATTTCTGCATCATTTTCAAACCCTGCGGCCGTGATTGGAGATAAGGTCTAGGTTCTGAAGCCTGAAACCCGAGATTGAGAAGAGACGAACGACCTAAGGCCATGGGGGTCGATGTGCTCAGTGTGCGGCCAGCTGTCTGGGTGGGGCCAGGAGGTCCAGGCTCAGGCTGTGTCCAGAAAGGGCATTAGTGCCCAGGTCAGCCTATATATTTGGGGTACAGCCGAATGGCGTGCAGGTTGATCCTCATTTGGGGGTTCTGGGTAGCCCCCAGAGGGCAATGTTTTTCTTCTGGAGGGCAGGCAGAGTGCTGCAGGTGTAGTTCTGGATTGCCAAACTGGAGGGCTTGTGGGCCAGTAGTCTGAGGACGGAGGTGTCTGAGAACCCAAGCTAGGCCTAGGTTCTGGGGGTTGATACTGGCAGGCACAATCTACAGACCTGAATCGAGATCTCGTGCATCTGAGTCAGGGCGAGGATCAGACGATCGCTCAGGGTTGGACATTCTGTCCCTGATGGCCCCTTCTTGAAGGGGGGGGTGGATCACGAGGCCATGGGGTTTTCCCACGATGGGAGTTGTGAGAAGCTCCCAACTGCAAAGATTCTTCTGCAGGACAATTGAGACCTGTTTGGTTTGGTTGGCTCCAGGGACAACGATTCCCGAGCAGGGTTCTAAGGATTGATGGCTGGGTAGGCCCCCTCGCATTCCAATTGTCTCCAAGCAACAAGACAGGTTAGATCTGCTGGATCTGGGGGGAGCAACCGAGGCGGCTGAGTTGAAATGGACTCTCTCCGTGGATGTGTCCTAATATGATTTTGTGTCTATGGAGACCTTGGAATGAAGCGGTGGCACTGGGGCCCTGAAGGGTTCTCTTAAAGAGAGGCTTTCACACAGCTCCATCCTGCAAGTTTTCCCATGTGTAGATGAGATTTGTTCTGATGGGTGAGTCAAGAAACAGCCATATGCTGTTATTGAAATCCAGGCCTCTGAGGAGAGATGCCTGGAAGCAAAACCAATGGATCCGATATGTGCCTAGGGGCCTGTTCGTTCCTTTTACCTCTGGGGACATCAGTCTACGGGTCTGAGTGTGCCGGTATGTGCTCAGATGGCACAGATTGCCCCTCTTTGTCCTGGGAAGCCACCAAATATTGGGATGGCCTCAGGGACTTTGGAGGTTTATCCTCTTCGTAGAGTTGTGGCCATTGGAATGGGCACATACAATTCCCTTGGAGAGGGCAAGCACAGTCGTCAGGTTTGGCTCCAGGGCCCTGAGCCTGTAGGGTGTTTAGGCCACGGCTGTTTGGACATGTGTCTGGAAACACAAACTAGGCTTATGTTTTCCGGTCATAGGTATGGTAGGACGGATCTACAGACGATGAGAGGAACTCCTCGGGATATGAAAAAGGGCGAGTGTGAGGCTCTTGCTCATGTTTTTTCTCTCTGGACATCGTGTCAGCTCATGGTCTTGAAAAATTTCCGGTTGACTTCATGGGGAAAGGACGAGTCTTACTCTCTGGGGGTTTGGCCTCGTCCAAAGAGTTTGGGGTCATTCTGTGGGAATGAAGAAATCCGTTGTTCTGTTTTGTTTTTTTTTTTCAACCTCAGGTGTCCCACCGATGAGGGATTCCAGAGTAGAGCCCTGGGAGGGGCGACTGGAAACAACCAGAAATCAAAAAAAAAATTGGGGCCTAGGGACATGTCCAGCCCATTATGACATCAAATGGTCCAGCCACTGAGAGGACGTACTAGACGTCAGGACCCACGCTGAGGGTCACAATGCGTGTTTTATGCCCTCGTCGCACAAAAGAATGGGCGGGGGCCTCAGGGTGAATGCTGGTTTCTCCTACACTGAACGTTGGACAACATGCCAACCACAAGGTTTCTTGCCATGGGTAAGGAAGAGTTTCTGATTTCTTCATCACAGTCCACTCCTGAGCAGTGAATGGAGATAAGGTCTAGTTTCTGAAGCCTGAAAACCGAAGGTGAGAAGAGATGACGACTAAGCCATGGCGGATCCGATGTGCTCAGTGTGCGGCCAGCTGTCTGGGTGGGACCAGGAAGTCCAGGCTCAGCCTTATCAGAATGGGCATTAGTGCCCAAGTCAGCCTATATATTTGGGGTGT
Organism: Mustela putorius furo; assembly: GCF_011764305.1. Lineage (NCBI taxonomy): Eukaryota > Metazoa > Chordata > Mammalia > Carnivora > Mustelidae > Mustela > Mustela putorius. The sequence goes on from NW_025421934.1 coordinate 9,418, forward strand.
AGCAGGTTGATCCTCATTGGGGGTTTCTGGGTAGCCCCAGAGGGCAATGATTTTCTTCTGGACGGTAGGCAGAGTGCTGCATTGCATTTCTATATTGCCAAACTGGAGGGCTTCTGGGCCAGTAGTCTGAGGACGGATCTGAGAACCCAAGCTAGGCCTAGGTATCTGGGTGAGGATATGGCAGGCAAAATCTACAGACATGAATCGAGATCTCGTGCATCTGAAGTCAGGGCGAGGATCAGACGATCACTCAGGTTGGACATTCTGTGCCTGATGGCCCCTTCTTGAAGGGGGGGTGGATCACGAGGCCATGGGGGTTTTCCCACGATGGGACTTGTGAGAAGCTCCCAGCTGCAAAGATTCTTCTGTAGGACAATTGTGACCTGTTGGTTGGCTCCAGGACAATGATTCCGAGCAGGGTTCTAAGGATCGATGGCTGGGTAGCCCACCTCGCATTCCAATTGTCTCCAAGCAACAAGACAGGTTAGATCTGCTGGATCTGGGGGAGCAACCGAGGAGGCTGAGTTGAAATGGACTCTCCCGTGGATGTGTCCTAATATGATTTTGTGTCTATGGAGACCTTGGAATGAAGCGGTGGCACTGGGGCCCTGAAGGGTTCTCCTAAAGAGAGGCTTTCACACAGCTCCATCGTGCAAGTTTCCCATGTGTAGATGAGATTTGTTCTGATGGGTGAGTCAAGAAACAGCCATATGCTGGTACTGAAATCCAGGCCTCTGAGGAGAGATGCCTGGAAACCAAAGCAATGGATCCGATAGGTGCCTAGGGGCCTGTTCGTTCCTTTTTAACCTCTGGGGACATCAGTCTACGGGTCTGAGTGCAGGTATGTGCTCAGATGTGCCCAGATTGCCCCTTTTTGTCCTGGGAAGCCACAAATATTGGGATGGCCTCAGGGACTTTGAAGGTTTATCCTCTTAGTAGGGTTGTGGCCATTGGAATGGGCACATACAATTCCCTTGGAGAGGGCAAGTACAGTCGTCAGGTTTGGTTTTAAAAGGGCCTGAGCCTGTAGGATGTGTTGCCACGGCTGTTTGGAATGTTGTCTGAAAAACACAAACTCGGCTTATGTTTTCGGGTCATAGGTATGGCAGGACTGATCTACAGACCATGAGGAGAACTCGTCGGGATATGAAAAAATGGCGAGTGTGAGGCTCTTGCTCAAGTTTTTGTCTCTGGATATCGTGTCAGTCATGGTCGTGAAATTTCCGGGTGACTTCATGGGAACTGGACGAGTCTTACTCTCTGAGGGTTTGGCCCCGTCCAAAGAGTTTGGGGTCATTCTGTGGGATGGAAGAAGTCCGTTGCTCTGTTGTTGTTGATTTGTTATCTTTTGATTTTCAAACTCAGGTGTCAAACCAAATGAGGGATTCCAGAGTAGAGCCCTGGGGAGGGGCGACGGGATAACCAGAAATCTGGTTAAAAATTGGGGCCTTGGGACATGTCAAGCCCATTATGACATCTAATGATCCAGCCACTGAGAGGACGTAATAGAGGAGAGGACTCACGCTGAGGGTCACAATGCGTGTTTATGCCCTCGTCGCACACAAGAATGGGCGGGGCCTCAGGGTGAATGCTGCTTTCTCCTACACTGAACGTTGGACAACATGCCAACCACAAGGTTTCTTGCCATGGGTAAGGAAGAGTTCTGATTTCTGCATCACAGTCACCCCTGGGCAGTGACTGGAAATACGGTCTAGATGCTGAAGCCTGAAAACTGAGGTAGGGAAGAGATGATGACCTAAGGCCATGGCGGGTCTGATGTGCTCAGTGTGCGGTCAGCTGTCTGGGTGTTGGTCACGAGGTCCGGGCTCAGGTTGTCAGACAGTGCATTAGTGCCCAGGTTAGACTATATATTTTGGGTGAATTCGAGTGTCGTGTACGTTCTTATCTGAAGAACTCTTCAGGATATGAAGAATGATCGAGTCTGAGGCGCGTGATCAGGCTTTTGTCTCTGGATTTTGTATCAGCTATGGCCGTGTGAATGTTTGGGAGGCCTCATGGGCCATGTATGAATCTTGCTCTCTGTGGATTTGGCCCGATCCCAATTGTTTTTTCGTCAATCTGTGGGATGGGAGGACTCCTTTCATGTTTGTTACCTCAGGTGTCCCCACCAAAAGAGGAATTCCTAAGCAGAGCCCTGGGGAAGAGTGAAGGGACAACCCGAACTATGGTTAAAAATTGGGGCCTAAGGGCATGGCAAGCCCAATATGCTGTCTCTCCATCCAGCCACTGAGAGGCCTTACGTGAGGACTGGGCTCAGGCTGAGGGTCGCAATGTGTGTTTGTGACCAAGGTGGCCCGCAAGCATGGGCGTTGCCTCATGTGCCACACTGATTTATACTACAGAGAAAATTGGACAACATGCCAACCACAAGGTTTCTTGCAATGGGGAAATGGTTCGGATTTCTGCATCATTTTCAAACCCGGGCCCTGATTGGAGATAAGGTCTAGGTTCTGAAGCCTGAAAACCGAGGTTGAGAAGAGATGACGACCTAAGGCCATGACGGGTCCGATGTGCTCAGTGTGCGACCAGCTGTCTGGGTGGGGCCAGGAGGTCCAGGCTCAGCTGTGTCAGAAAGGGCATTAGTGCCCAGGTCAGCCTATATATTTGGGGTACAGCCGAATTCCGTGCAGGTTGATCCTCATTGGGGGTGTCTGGGTAAGCCCAGTGGGCAATGTTTTACTTCTGGAGGGCAGGCAGAGTGCTGCATTGTAGTCTGGATTGCCAACCTGGAGGGCTTGTGGGCCAGTAGTCTGAGGATGGAAGTCTGAGAACCCAAGCTAGGCCTAGGATTCTGGTTGAGGATATGGCAGGCACAATCTACAGACCTGAATCGATGTCTCCTGCATCTGAAGTCAGGGCGAGGATCAGACGATCGCTCAGGTTGGACATTCTGTCCCTGATGGCCCCTTCTTGAAGGGGGATGGATCATGAGGCCATGGGTGTTTTCCCACGAAGGGAGTTGTGAGAAGCTCCCAACTGCAAAGATTCTTCTGCAGGACAATTGAGACCTGTTGGTTGGCTCCAGGACAATATTCTGAGCAGGGTTCTAAGGATGGATGGCTGGGTAGCCCACCTCGCATTCCAATTGTCTCCAATCAACAAAACAGTTAGATCCGCTGGATCTGGGGGAGCAACCGAGGAGGCTGAGTTGAAATGGACTCTCCCGTGGATGTGTCCTAATATGATTTTGTGTCTATGGAGACCTTGGAATGAAGCGGTGGCACTGGGGCCCTGAAGGGTTCTCCTAAAGAGAGGCTTTCACACAGCTCCATCGTGCAAGTTCCCCATGTGTAGAGGAGATTTGTTCTGATGGGTGAGTCAAGAAACAGCCATATGCTGGTACTGAAATCCAGGCCTCTGAGGAGAGATGCCTGGAAACCAAAGCAATGGATCCGATAGGTGCCTAGGGGCCTGTTCGTTCCTTTTTACCTCTGGGGACATCAGTCTACGGGTCTGAGTGCAGGTATGTGCTCAGATGGGCCCAGATTGCCCCTGTTTGTCCTGGGAAGCCACAAATATTGGGATGGCCTCAGGGACTTTGGAGGTTTATCCTCTTAGTAGGGTTGTGGTCATTGGAATGGGCACATACAATTCCCTTGGAGAGGGCAAGTACAGTCGTCAGGTTTGGTTAAAGGGGCCTGAGCCTGTAGTATGTGTAGGCCACGGCTGTTTGGAATGTTGTCTGAAAACACAAACTCGGCTTATGTTTCGGGTCATAGGTATGGCAGGACTGATCTAAAGACCATGAGGAGAACTCTTCGGGATATGAAAAAAGGGCGAGTGTGAGGCTCTTGCTCAAGTTTTTGTCTCTGGATATCGTGTCAGTCATGGTCGTGAAATTTTCAGGTGACTTCATGGGAACTGGACGAGTCTTACTCTCTGAGGGTTTGGCCCCGTCCAAAGAGTTTGGGGTCATTCTGTGGGATGGAAGAAGTCCGTTGCTCTGTTGTTGTTGATTTGTTATCTTTTGATTTTCAAACTCAGGTGTCAAACCAAATGAGGGATTCCAGAGTAGAGCCCTGGGGAGGGGCGACGGGATAACCAGAAATCTGCTTAAAATTTGGGGCCTTGGGACATGTCAACTCCATTATGACATCTAATGATCCAGCCACTGAGAGGACGTAATAGAGGAGAGGACTCACGCTGAGGGTCACAATGCGTGTTTATGCCCTCGTCGCACACAAGAATGGGCGGGGCCTCAGGGTGAATGCTGCTTTCTCCTACACTGAACGTTGGACAACATGCCAACCACAAGGTTTCTTGCCATGGGTAAGGAAGAGTTCTGATTTCTGCATCACAGTCACCCCTGGGCAGTGACTGGAAATACGGTCTAGATGCTGAAGCCTGAAAACTGAGGTAGGGAAGAGATGATGACCTAAGGCCATGGCGGGTCTGATGTGCTCAGTGTGCGGTCAGCTGTCTGGGTGTTGGTCACGAGGTCCGGGCTCAGGTTGTCAGACAGTGCATTAGTGCCCAGGTTAGACTATATATTTTGGGTGAATTCGAGTGTCGTGTACGTTCTTATCTGAAGAACTCTTCAGGATATGAAGAATGATCGAGTCTGAGGCGCGTGATCAGGCTTTTGTCTCTGGATTTTGTATCAGCTATGGCCGTGGAATGTTTGGGAGGCCTCATGGGCCATGTATGAATCTTGCTCTCTGTGGATTTGGCCCGATCCCAATTGTTTTTCGTCAATCTGTGGGATGGGAGGACTCCTTTCATGTTGTTACCTCAGGTGTCCCACCAAAAGAGGAATTCCTAAGCAGAGCCCTGGGGAAGAGTGAAGGGACAACCCGAACTATGGTTAAAAATTGGGGCCTAAGGGCATGGCAAGCCCAATATGCTGTCTCTCCATCCAGCCACTGAGAGGCCTTACGTGAGGACTGGGCTCAGGCTGAGGGTCACAATGTGTGTTTGTGACCAAGGTGGCCCGCAAGCATGGGCGTTGCCTCATGTGCCACACTGATTTCAACTACAGAGAAACTTGGACAACATGCCAACCACAAGGTTTCTTGCAATGGGGAAAGAGTTCGGATTTCTGCATCATTTTCAAACCCGGGCCCATGATTGGAGATAAGGTCTAGGTTCTGAAGCCTGAAAACCGAGGTTGAGAAGAGATGACGACCTAAGGCCATGACGGGTCCGATGTGCTCAGTGTGCGACCAGCTGTCTGGGTGGGGCCAGGAGGTCCAGGCTCAGCTGTGTCAGAAAGGGCATTAGTGCCCAGGTCAGCCTATATATTTGGGGTACAGCCGAATTCCGTGCAGGTTGATCCTCATTGGGGGTGTCTGGGTAAGCCCAGTGGGCAATGTTTTACTTCTGGAGGGCAGGCAGAGTGCTGCATTGTAGTCTGGATTGCCAAACTGGAGGGCTTGTGGGCCAGTAGTCTGAGGATGGAAGTCTGAGAACCCAAGCTAGGCCTAGGATTCTGGTTGAGGATATGGCAGGCAGGCACAATCTACAGACCTGAATCGATGTCTCCTGCATCTGAAGTCAGGGCGAGGATCAGACGATCGCTCAGGTTGGACATTCTGTCCCTGATGGCCCCTTCTTGAAGGGGGGTGGATCATGAGGCCATGGGGTTTTTCCCACGATGGGAGTTGTGAGAAGCTCCCAACTGCAAAGATTCTTCTGCAGGACAATTGAGACCTGTTGGTTGGCTCCAGGACAACGATTCCGAGCAGGGTTCTAAGGATGGATGGCTGGGTAGCCCACCTCGCATTCCAATTGTCTCCAATCAACAAAAACAGTTAGATCCGCTGGATCTGGGGGGAGCAACCGAGGAGGCTGAGTTGAAATGGACTCTCCCGTGGATGTGTCCTAATATGATTTTTTGTGTCTATGGAGACCTTGGAATGAAGCGGTTGGCACTGGGGCCCTGAAGGGGTTCTCCTAAAGAGAGGCTTTCACACAGCTCCATCGTGCAAGTTTCCCATGTGTAGATGAGATTTGTTTCGATGGGTGAGTCAAGAAACAGCCATATGCTGTTATTGAAATCCAGGCCTCTGTGGAGAGATGCCTGGAAAACAAATCAATGGATCCGATAGGTGCAGAGGAGCCTGTTCCTTCCTTTTTACCTCTGGGGACATCAGTCTACGGGTCTGAGTGCAGGTAGGTGCTCAGATGGGCCCAGATTGCCCCTGTTTGTCCTGGGAAGCCACAAATATTGGGATGGCCTCAGGGACTTTGGAGGTTTATCCTCTTCGTAGGGTTGTGGCCATTGGAATGGGCACATACAATTCCCTTGGAGAGGGCAAGCACAGTCGTCAGGTTTGGCTCCAGGGCCCTGAGCCTGTAGGGTGTTTAGGCCACGGCTGTTTGGACAGTTGTCTGGAAACACAAACTAGGCTTATGTTTCCGGTCATAGGTATGGCAGGACGGATCTACAGACGATGAGAGGAACTCCTCGGGATATAAAAAAGGCAAGTGTGAGGCTCTTGCTCATGTTTTTTTCTCTCTGGACATCGTGTCACTCATGGTCTTGAAATTTCCGGGTGACTTCATGGGAAAAGGACGAGTCTTACTCTCTGGGGGTTTGGCTTCGTCCAAAGAGTTTGGGGTCATTCTGTGGGATTGAAGAAATCCGTTGTTCTGTTTTGTTTTTTTTTTTTCAACCTCAGGTGTCCCACCGATGAGGGATTCCAGAGTAGAGCCCTGGGGAGGGGCGACTGGACAACCAGAAATCTGGTTAAAAATTGGGGCCTAGGGACATGTCAAGCCCATTATGACATCAAATGGTCCAGCCACTGAGAGGACGTACTAGACGTCAGGACTCACGCTGAGGGTCACAATGCGTGTTTATGCCCCTCGTCGCACACAAGAATGGGCGGGGGGGCCTCAGGGTGAATGCTGTTTTTCTCCTACACTGAACGTTGGACAACATGCCAACCACAAGGTTTCTTGCCATGGGTAAGGAAGAGTTCTGATTTCTTCATCACAGTCACCCCTGGGCAGTGATTGGAGATAAGGTCTAGTTTCTGAAGCCTGAAAACCGAAGTTGAGAAGAGATGACGACCTAAGGCCATGGCGGATCCGATGTGCTCAGTGTGCGGCCAGCTGTCTGGGTGGGACCAGGAAGTCCAGGCTCAGCCTTATCAGAATGGGCATTAGTGCCCAAGTCAGCCTATATATTTGGGGTGCAGCAGGTTGATCCTCATTGGGGGTTTCTGGGTAGCCCCAGAGGGCAATGTTTTTCTTCTGGACGGTAGGCAGAGTGCTGCATTGCATTTCTATATTGCCAAACTGGAGGGCTTCTGGGCCAGTAGTCTGAGGACGGAAGTCTGAGAACCCAAGCTAGGCCTAGGTTTCTGGGTGAGGATATGGCAGGCAAAATCTACAGACCTGAATCGAGATCTCGTGCATCTGAAGTCAGGGCGAGGATCAGACGATCACTCAGGTTGGACATTCTGTGCCTGATGGCCCCTTCTTGAAGGGGGGGTGGATCACGAGGCCATGGGGGTTTTCCCACGATGGGAGTTGTGAGAAGCTCCCAGCTGCAAAGATTCTTCTGTAGGACAATTGTGACCTGTTGGTTGGCTCCAGGACAATGATTCCGAGCAGGGTTCTAAGGATGGATGGCTGGGTAGCCCACCTCGCATTCCAATTGTCTCCAAGCAACAAGACAGGTTAGATCTGCTGGATCTGGGGGAGCAACCGAGGAGGCTGAGTTGAAATGGACTCTCCCGTGGATGTGTCCTAATATGATTTTTGTGTCTATGGAGACCTTGGAATGAAGCGGTGGCACTGGGGCCCTGAAGGGTTCTCCTAAAGAGAGGCTTTCACACAGCTCCATCGTGCAAGTTCCCCATGTGTAGATGAGATTTGTTCTGATGGGTGAGTCAAGAAACAGCCCATATGCTGGTACTGAAATCCAGGCCTCTGAGGAGAGATGCCTGGAAACCAAAGCAATGGATCCGATAGGTGCCTAGGGGCCTGTTCGTTCCTTTTTACCTCTGTGGGGACATCAGTCTACGGGTCTGAGTGCAGGTATGTGCTCAGATGGGCCCAGATTGCCCCTGTTTGTCCTGGGAAGCCACAAATATTGGGATGGCCTCAGGGACTTTGGAGGTTTATCCTCTTAGTAGGGTTGTGGCCATTGGAATGGGCACATACAATTCCCTTGGAGAGGGCAAGTACAGTCGTCAGGTTTGGTTAAAGGGGCCTGAGCCTGTAGGATGTGTAGGCCACGGCTGTTTGGAATGTTGTCTGAAAACACAAACTCGGCTTTATGTTTCGGGTCATAGGTATGGCAGGACTGATCTACAGACCATGAGGAGAACTCTTCGGGATATGAAAAAAGGGCGAGTGTGAGGCTCTTGCTCAAGTTTTTGTCTCTGGATATCGTGTCAGTCATGGTCGTGAAAATTTCCGGGTGACTTCATGGGAACTGGACGAGTCTTACTCTCTGAGGGTTTGGGCCCCGTCCAAAGAGTTTGGGGTCATTCTGTGGGATGGAAGAAGTCCGTTGCTCTGTTGTTGTTGATTTGTTATCTTTTGATTTTCAAACTCAGGTGTCAAACCAAATGAGGGATTCCAGAGTAGAGCCCTGGGGAGGGGCGACGGGATAACCAGAAATCTGCTTAAAAATTGGGGCCTTGGGACATGTCAAGCCCATTATGACATCTAATGATCCAGCCACTGAGAGGACGTAATAGAGGAGAGGACTCACGCTGAGGGTCACAATGCGTGTTTATGCCCTCGTCGCACACAAGAATGGGCGGGGCCTCAGGGTGAATGCTGCTTTCTCCTACACTGAACGTTGGACAACATGCCAACCACAAGGTTTCTTGCCATGGGTAAGGAAGAGTTCTGATTTCTGCATCACAGTCACCCCTGGGCAGTGACTGGAAATACGGTCTAGATTCTGAAGCCTGAAAACTGAGGTAGGGAAGAGATGATGACCTAAGGCCATGGCGGGTCTGATGTGCTCAGTGTGCGGTCAGCTGTCTGGGTGTTGGTCACGAGGTCCGGGCTCAGGTTGTCAGACAGTGCATTAGTGCCCAGGTTAGACTATATATTTTGGGTGAATTCGAGTGTCGTGTACGTTCTTATCTGAAGAACTCTTCAGGATATGAAGAATGATCGAGTCTGAGGCGCGTGATCAGGCTTTTGTCTCTGGATTTTGTATCAGCTATGGCCGTGGAATGTTTGGGAGGCCTCATGGGCCATGTACGAATCTTGCTCTCTGTGGATTTGGCCCGATCCCAATTGTTTTTCGTCAATCTGTGGGATGGGAGGACTCCTTTCATGTTGTTACCTCAGGTGTCCCACCAAAAGAGGAATTCCTAAGCAGAGCCCTCGGGAAGAGTGAAGGGACAACCCGAACTATGGTTAAAAATTGGGGCCTAAGGGCATGGCAAGCCCAATGTGCTGTCTCTCCATCCAGCCACTGAGAGGCCTTACATGAGGACTGGGCTCAGGCTGAGGGTCACAATGTGTGTTTGTGACCAAGGTGGCCCGCAAGCATGGGCGTTGCCTCATGTGCCACACTGATTTCAACTACAGAGAAACTTGGACAACATGCCAACCACAAGGTTTCTTGCAATGGGGAAAGAGTTCGGATTTCTGCATCATTTTCAAACCCGGGCCATGATTGGAGATACGGTCTAGGTTCTGAAGCCTGAAAACCGAGGTTGAGAAGAGATGACGACCTAAGGCCATGACGGGTCTGATGTGCTCAGTGTGCGACCAGCAGTCTGAGTGGGGCCAGGAGGTCCAGGCTCAGCTGTGTCAGAAAGGGCATTAGTGCCCAGGTCAGCCTATATATTTGGGGTACAGCCGAATTCCGTGCAGGTTGATCCTCATTGGGGGTGTCTGGGTAAGCCCAGTGGGCAATGTTTTACTTCTGGAGGGCAGGCAGAGTGCTGCATTGTAGTCTGTATTGCCAAACTGGAGGGCTTGTGGGCCAGTAGTCTGAGGATGGAAGTCTGAGAACCCAAGCTAGGCCTAGGATTCTGGTTGAGGATATGGCAGGCACAATCTACAGACCTGAATCGATGTCTCCTGCATCTGAAGTCAGGGCGAGGATCAGACGATCGCTCAGGTTGGACATTCTGTCCCTGATGGCCCCTTCTTGAAGGGGGGGTGGATCATGAGGCCATGGGGTTTTTCCCACGATGGGAGTTGTGAGAAGCTCCCAACTGCAAAGATTCTTCTGCAGGACAATTGAGACCTGTTGGTTGGCTCCAGGACAACGATTCCGAGCAGGGTTCTAAGGATGGATGGCTGGGTAGCCCACCTCGCATTCCAATTGTCTCCAATCAACAAAACAGTTAGATCCGCTGGATCTGGGGGAGCAACCGAGGAGGCTGAGTTGAAATGGACTCTCCCGTGGATGTGTCCTAATATGATTTTTTGTCTATGGAGACCTTGGAATGAAGCGGTGGCACTGGGGCCCTGAAGGGTTCTCCTAAAGAGAGGCTTTCACACAGCTCCATCGTGCAAGTTTCCCATGTGTAGATGAGATTTGTTTCGATGGGTGAGTCAAGAAACAGCCATATGCTGTTATTGAAATCCAGGCCTCTGTGGAGAGATGCCTGGAAAACAAATCAATGGATCCGATAGGTGCAGAGGAGCCTGTTCCTTCCTTTTTACCTCTGGGGACATCAGTCTCTACGGGTCTGAGTGCAGGTAGGTGCTCAGATGGGCCCAGATTGCCCCTGTTTGTCCTGGGAAGCCACAAATATTGGGATGGCCTCAGGGACTTTGGAGGTTTATCCTCTTCGTAGGGTTGTGGCCATTGGAATGGGCACATACAATTCCCTTGGAGAGGGCAAGCACAGTCGTCAGGTTTGGCTCCAGGGCCCTGAGCCTGTAGGGTGTTTAGGCCACGGCTGTTTGGACAGTTTGTCTGGAAACACAAACTAGGCTTATGTTTCCGGTCATAGGTATGGCAGGACGGATCTACAGACGATGAGAGGAACTCCTCGGGATATAAAAAAAATGGCGAGTGTGAGGCTCTTTGCTCATGTTTTTCTCTCTGGACATCGTGTCACTCATGGTCTTGAAATTTCCGGGTGACTTCATGGGAAAAGGACGAGTCTTACTCTCTGGGGGTTTGGCCTCGTCCAAAGAGTTTGGGGTCATTCTGTGGGATTGAAGAAATCCGTTGTTCTGTTTTGTTTTTTTTTTTTTCAACCTCAGGTGTCCCACCGATGAGGGATTCCAGAGTAGAGCCCTGGGGAGGGGCGACTGGACAACCAGAAATCTGGTTAAAAATTGGGGCCTAGGGACATGTCAAGCCCATTATGACATCAAATGGTCCAGCCACTGAGAGGACGTACTAGACGTCAGGACTCACGCTGAGGGTCACAATGCGTGTTTATGCCCTCGTCGCACACAAGAATGGGCGGGGCCTCAGGGTGAATGCTGGTTTCTCCTACACTGAACGTTGGACAACATGCCAACCACAAGGTTTCTTGCCATGGGTAAGGAAGAGTTCTGATTTCTTCATCACAGTCACCCCTGGGCAGTGATTGGAGATAAGGTCTAGTTTCTGAAGCCTGAAAACCGAAGTTGAGAAGAGATGACGACCTAAGGCCATGGCGGATCCGATGTGCTCAGTGTGCGGCCAGCTGTCTGGGTGGGACCAGGAAGTCCAGGCTCAGCCTTGTCAGAATGGGCATTAGTGCCCAAGTCAGCCTATATATTGGGGTGCAGCAGGTTGATCCTCATTGGGGGTTTCTGGGTAGCCCCAGAGGGCAATGTTTTTCTTCTGGACGGTAGGCAGAGTGCTGCATTGCATTTCTATATTGCCAAACTGGAGGGCTTCTGGGCCAGTAGTCTGAGGACGGAAGTCTGAGAACCCAAGCTAGGCCTAGGTTTCTGGGTGAGGATATGGCAGGCAAAATCTACAGACCTGAATCGAGATCTCGTGCATCTGAAGTCAGGGCGAGGATCAGACGATCACTCAGGTTGGACATTCTGTGCCTGATGGCCCCTTCTTGAAGGGGGGGTGGATCACGAGGCCATGGGGGTTTTCCCACGATGGGAGTTGTGAGAAGCTCCCAGCTGCAAAGATTCTTCTGTAGGACAATTGTGACCTGTTGGTTGGCTCCAGGACAATGATTCCGAGCAGGGTTCTAAGGATGGATGGCTGGGTAGCCCACCTCGCATTCCAATTGTCTCCAAGCAACAAGACAGGTTAGATCTGCTGGATCTGGGGGAGCAACCGAGGAGGCTGAGTTGAAATGGACTCTCCCGTGGATGTGTCCTAATATGATTTTGTGTCTATGGAGACCTTGGAATGAAGCGGTGGCACTGGGGCCCTGAAGGGTTCTCCTAAAGAGAGGCTTTCACACAGCTCCATCGTGCAAGTTCCCCATGTGTAGATGAGATTTGTTCTGATGGGTGAGTCAAGAAACAGCCATATGCTGGTACTGAAATCCAGGCCTCTGAGGAGAGATGCCTGGAAACCAAAGCAATGGATCCGATAGGTGCCTAGGGGCCTGTTCGTCCTTTTTTACCTCTGGGGACATCAGTCTACGGGTCTGAGTGCAGGTATGTGCTCAGATGGGCCCAGATTGCCCCTGTTTGTCCTGGGAAGCCACAAATATTGGGATGGCCTCAGGGACTTTGGAGGTTTATCCTCTTAGTAGGGTTGTGGCCATTGGAATGGGCACATACAATTCCCTTGGAGAGGGCAAGTACAGTCGTCAGGTTTGGTTAAAGGGGCCTGAGCCTGTAGGATGTGTAGGCCACGGCTGTTTGGAATGTTGTCTGAAAACACAAACTCGGCTTATGTTTCGGGTCATAGGTATGGCAGGACTGATCTACAGACCATGAGGAGAACTCTTCGGGATATGAAAAAAGGGCGAGTGTGAGGCTCTTGCTCAAGTTTTTGTCTCTGGATATCGTGTCAGTCATGGTCGTGAAATTTTCAGGTGACTTCATGGGAACTAGACGAGTCTTACTCTCTGAGGGTTTGGCCCCGTCCAAAGAGTTTGGGGTCATTCTGTGGGATGGAAGAAGTCCGTTGCTCTGTTGTTGTTGATTTGTTATCTTTTGATTTTCAAACTCAGGTGTCAAACCAAATGAGGGATTCCAGAGTAGAGCCCTGGGGAGGGGCGACGGGATAACCAGAAATCTGGTTAAAAATTGGGGCCTTGGGACATGTCAAGCCCATTATGACATCTAATGATCCAGCCACTGAGAGGACGTAATAGAGGAGAGGACTCACGCTGAGGGTCACAATGCGTGTTTATGCCCTCGTCGCACACAAGAATGGGCGGGGCCTCAGGGTGAATGCTGCTTTCTCCTACACTGAACGTTGGACAACATGCCAACCACAAGGTTTCTTGCCATGGGTAAGGAAGAGTTCTGATTTCTGCATCACAGTCACCCCTGGGCAGTGACTGGAAATACGGTCTAGATTCTGAAGCCTGAAAACTGAGGTAGGGAAGAGATGATGACCTAAGGCCATGGCGGGTCTGATGTGCTCAGTGTGCGGTCAGCTGTCTGGGTGTTGGTCACGAGGTCCGGGCTCAGGTTGTCAGACAGTGCATTAGTGCCCAGGTTAGACTATATATTTTGGGTGAATTCGAGTGTCGTGTACGTTCTTATCTGAAGAACTCTTCAGGATATGAAGAATGATCGAGTCTGAGGCGTGTGATCAGGCTTTTGTCTCTGGATTTTGTATCAGCTATGGCCGTGGAATGTTTGGGAGGCCTCATGGGCCATGTACGAATCTTGCTCTCTGTGGATTTGGCCCGATCCCAATTGTTTTTCGTCAATCTGTGGGATGGGAGGACTCCTTTCATGTTGTTACCTCAGGTGTCCCACCAAAAGAGGAATTCCTAAGCAGAGCCCTGGGGAAGAGTGAAGGGACAACCCGAACTATGGTTAAAAATCGGGGCCTAAGGGCATGGCAAGCCCAATGTGCTGTCTCTCCATCCAGCCACTGAGAGGCCTTACGTGAGGACTGGGCTCAGGCTGAGGGTCACAATGTGTGTTTGTGACCAAGGTGGCCCGCAAGCATGGGCGTTGCCTCATGTGCCACACTGATTTCAACTACAGAGAAACTTGGACAACATGCCAACCACAAGGTTTCTTGCAATGGGGAAAGAGTTCGGATTTCTGCATCATTTTCAAACCCGGGCCATGATTGGAGATAAGTTCTAGGTTCTGAAGCCTGAAAACCGAGGTTGAGAAGAGATGACGACCTAAGGCCATGAAGGGTCCGATGAGCTCAGTGTGCGACCAGCTGTCTGGGTGGGGCCAGGAGGTCCAGGCTCAGCTGTGTCAGAAAGGGCATTAGTGCCCAGGTCAGCCTATATATTTGGGGTACAGCCGAATTCCGTGCAGGTTGATCCTCATTGGGGGTGTCTGGGTAAGCCCAGTGGGCAATGTTTTACTTCTGGAGGGCAGGCAGAGTGCTGCATTGTAGTCTGGATTGCCAAACTGGAGGGCTTGTGGGCCAGTAGTCTGAGGATGGAAGTCTGAGAACCCAAGCTAGGCCTAGGATTCTGGTTGAGGATATGGCAGGCACAATCTACAGACCTGAATCGATGTCTCCTGCATCTGAAGTCAGGGCGAGGATCAGACGATCGCTCAGGTTGGACATTCTGTCCCTGATGGCCCCTTCTTGAAGGGGGGGTGGATCATGAGGCCATGGGGTTTTTCCCACGATGGGAGTTGTGAGAAGCTCCCAACTGCAAAGATTCTTCTGCAGGACAATTGAGACCTGTTGGTTGGCTCCAGGACAACGATTCCGAGCAGGGTTCTAAGGATGGATGGCTGGGTAGCCCACCTCGCATTCCAATTGTCTCCAATCAACAAAACAGTTAGATCCGCTGGATCTGGGGGAGCAACCGAGGAGGCTGAGTTGAAATGGACTCTCCCGTGGATGTGTCCTAATATGATTTTGTGTCTATGGAGACCTTGGAATGAAGCGGTGGCACTGGGGCCCTGAAGGGTTCTCCTAAAGAGAGGCTTTCACACAGCTCCATCGTGCAAGTTTCCCATGTGTAGATGAGATTTGTTTCGATGGGTGAGTCAAGAAACAGCCATATGCTGTTATTGAAATCCAGGCCTCTGTGGAGAGATGCCTGGAAAACAAATCAATGGATCCGATAGGTGCAGAGGAGCCTGTTCCTTCCTTTTTACCTCTGGGGACATCAGTCTACGGGTCTGAGTGCAGGTAGGTGCTCAGATGGGCCCAGATTGCCCCTGTTTGTCCTGGGAAGCCACAAATATTGGGATGGCCTCAGGGACTTTGGAGGTTTATCCTCTTCGTAGGGTTGTGGCCATTGGAATGGGCACATACAATTCCCTTGGAGAGGGCAAGCACAGTCGTCAGGTTTGGCTCCAGGGCCCTGAGCCTGTAGGGTGTTTAGGCCACGGCTGTTTGGACAGTTGTCTGGAAACACAAACTAGGCTTATGTTTCCGGTCATAGGTATGGCAGGACGGATCTACAGACGATGAGAGGAACTCCTCGGGATATAAAAAAGGGCGAGAGTGTGAGGCTCTTGCTCATGTTTTTCTCTCTGGACATCGTGTCACTCATGGTCTTGAAATTTCCGGGTGACTTCATGGGAAAAGGACGAGTCTTACTCTCTGGGGGTTTGGCTTCGTCCAAAGAGTTTGGGGTCATTCTATGGGATTGAAGAAATCCGTTGTTCTGTTTTGTTTTTTTTTTTCAACCTCAGGTGTCCCACCGATGAGGGATTCCAGAGTAGAGCCCTGGGGAGGGGCGACTGGACAACCAGAAATCTGTTTAAAAATTGGGGCCTAGGGACATGTCAAGCCCATTATGACATCAAATGGTCCAGCCACTGAGAGGACGTACTAGACGTCAGGACTCACGCTGAGGGTCACAATGCGTGTTTATGCCCTCGTCGCACACAAGAATGGGCGGGGCCTCAGGGTGAATGCTGGTTTCTCCTACACTGAACGTTGGACAACATGCCAACCACAAGGTTTCTTGCCATGGGTAAGGAAGAGTTCTGATTTCTATCACAGTCACCCCTGGGCAGTGATTGGAGATAAGGTCTAGTTTCTGAAGCCTGAAAACCGAAGTTGAGAAGAGATGACGACCTAAGGCCATGGCGGATCCGATGTGCTCAGTGTGCGGCCAGCTGTCTGGGTGGGACCAGGAAGTCCAGGCTCAGCCTTGTCAGAATGGGCATTAGTGCCCAAGTCAGCCTATATATTTGGGGTGCAGCAGGTTGATCCTCATTGGGGGTTTCTGGGTAGCCCCAGAGGGCAATGTTTTTCTTCTGGACGGTAGGCAGAGTGCTGCATTGCATTTCTATATTGCCAAACTGGAGGGCTTCTGGGCCAGTAGTCTGAGGACGGAAGTCTGAGAACCCAAGCTAGGCCTAGGTTTCTGGGTGAGGAAAATGATGCAGAAATCCGAACTCTTTCCCCATGGCAAGTAACCTTGTGGTTGGCATGTTGTCCAAGTTTCAGTGTAGATGAAACCAGTGTGGCAGATGAGGCCCCGCCCATTCTTGCGGGCCACATTGGTCACAAACACACATTGTGACCCCCAGCCTGAGCCCAGTCCTCAGGTAAGGCCTCTCAGTGGCTGGATGGAGAGACAGCATATTGGGCTCGCCATGCCCCTAGGCCCCAATTTTTAACCATAGTTCGGGTTGTCCCTTCACTCTTCCCCAGGTCTCTGCTTTGGAATTCCTCTTTTGGTGGGACACCTGGGGTAACAAACATGAAAGGCGTCCTCCCATCCCACAGATTGCTGGAAAACAATTGGGATCGGGCCAAATCCACAGAGAGCAAGATTCGTCCATGGCCCATGAGGCCTCCCCAACATTCCACGGCCATCGCTGAATCAAAATCCAGATATAAAAGCCTAAGCACTCGCCTCAGACTCGATTATTCTTCATATCCTGAAGAGTTCTTCAGATGAGAACCTACACGGCACTCGAAAGCACCCAAAATATATAGTCTAACCTGGGCACTAATGCTCTGTCTGACAACCTGAGGCCGGACCTCGTGACCAACACCCAGACAGCTGACCACACACTGAACACATCAGAACTGCCATAGCCTTAGGTCATCATCTCTTCCCTACCTCAGTTTTCAGGCTTCAGAACCTAGACCTTATCTCCAATCACTGCCCAGGGGTGAATGTGATGCAGAAATCAGAACTCTTCCTTATCCATGTCAAGAAACCTTGTGGTTGGCATGTTGTCCAACGTTCAGTGTAAGAGAAACCAGCCTTCACCCTGAGGCCCCGCCCATTTTTGATTGCGACGAGGGCATAAACACGCATTGTGACCCTCAGCATGAGTCCTGTCCACTAGTATGTCCACTCAGGGGCTGGCCCATTAGATGTCATAATGGGCTGGAGATGTTCCTAGGCCCCAATTTTTAACCAGATTTCTGGTTGTCCAGTCGCCCCTCCCCAGGGCTCTACTCTGGAATCCCTCATTTTGTGGGACACCTGAGGTTCAAAAACAAAACAAAACAAATCAACAACAACAGAACAAGGGATTTCTTCCTTCCCACAGAATGACCCCAAACTCTTTGGAAAGGGTCAAACCCCCAGAGAGTAAGACTCATCCATTTCCCATGAAGTCACCGGGAAATTTCACGACCATGAGTGACACGATATCAAGAGACAAAAACTTGAGCAAGAGCCTCACACTCGCCCTTTTTTTCATATCCCGAAGAGTTCTCCTCATGGTCTGTAGATCAGTCCTGCCATACCTATGACGCGAAACATAAGCCGAGTTTGTGTTTTCAGACAACTGTCCAAACTGCCCTGGCCTACCCACCCTACAGGCTCAGGCTCCAGGAGCCAAACCTGACGACTGTGCTTGCCCTCTCCAAGGGAATTGTATGTGCCCATTACAATGGCCACAACCCTACGAAGAGGATAAACCTCCAAAGTCCCTGAGGCCATCCCAATATTTGTGGCTTCCCAGGACAAACAGGGGCAATCTGGGCCCATCTGAGCACCTACTGGCACTCAGACCTGTAGACTGATGTCCCCAGAGGTAAAAAGGAACGAACAGGCCCCTCGGCACCTATCCGATCCATTGCTTTGGTTTCCAAACATCTCTCCTCAGAGGCCTGGATTTCAATAACAGCATATGGCTGTTTATTTTCTCATCCATCAGAACTAATCTCATCTACACATGGGAAACTTGCACGATGGAGCTGTGTGAAAGCCTCTCTTTAGGAGAACAATTCAGAGCCCCTGTGCCACCGCTTCATTCCAAGGTCTCCATAGACACAAAATCATATTAGGACACATCCACGGGAGAGTCCATTTCAACTCAGCCTCTTCAGTTGTTCCACGAGATCCAGCAGATCAAACCTCTCTTGTTGCCTGGAGACAATTGGAATGCGAGGTGGACTACGAAGCCATCCATCCTTAGAACCCTGCTCGGAATCGTTTCCTGAAGCCAACCAACAGGTCCTAATTTTCCTGCAGAAGAAACTTTGCAGTTGGGAGCTTCTCACAACTCCCATCGTGGAAAAAACCCCCAAGGCCTCGTGATCCACCCCCCCTTCAAGAAGGGGATATCAGGGACCGAATGCCCCATGAGAGCGATCGTCTGATCCTCGGCCTGACATTAGATGCACGAGATCTCGAATCAGGTCTGTAGATTGTGCCTGCCATATCCTCACCCAGAAACCTAGGCCTAGCATGGGTTCTCAGACTTCCGTCCTCAGACTACTGGCCCACAAGCCCTCCAGTTTGGCAATCCAGAACTACAATGCAGCATTCTGCGTGACCTCCAGAAGAAAAACATAGCACTCTGGGGCTACCCAGAAACCACAAATGAGGATCAACCTGCATGCCTTTTGCCTGTACCTCAAATATACAGGCTGACCTGGGCACTAATGCCCTTTCTGACACAGCCTGAGACTGGAACTCCAGGCCCCACCCAGACAGCTGGCCGCACACGGAGCACATCGGACCCGTCATGGCCTTAGTTCGTCATCTCTTCCAAACCTCGGTTTCAGGCTTCAGAACCTAGACCTTATCTCCAATCACCGCCCGGGTTTGAAAATGATGCAGGAATCAGAACTCTTTCCCCATGACAAGAAATCTTGTGGTTGGCATGTTGTCCAAAGTTCAGTGTAGTTGAAAGCAGTGTGGCCCATGAGGCCCCGCCCATGCTTGCGGGCCACATTGGTCACAAACATACATTGTGATCCTCAGACTGAGCCCAGTACTCATGTAAGGCCTCTCAGTGGCTGGATGGAGAGAAAGCATGTTGGGCTTGCCATGCCCCTAGGCCGCAAGTTTTAAACATAGTTCGGTTTGTCCCTTCATTCTTCCACAGGGCTCTGCTTTGGAATTCCTCTTTTGGTGGGACACCTGAGGTAACAAACCTGAAAGGAGTCCTCCCATCCCACAGAATGACGAAAAACAATTGGGATCGGGCCAAGTCCACAGAGAGCAAGATTCGTCCATGGCCCGTGAGGCCTCCACAACATTCCACGGCCATCTCTGATACAAAATCCAGAGACAAAAGCCTGAGCCCGTGCTTCAGACTCGCGCATTCTTCATATCCTGAAGAGTTCTTCAGATAAGAACTTACACGGCACTCGAATGCACCCAAAATATATAGTCTAACTGGGCACTAATGCACTGTCTGACAACCTGAGCCCGGACATCGTGACCAACACCCAGACAGCTGACCGCACACTGAGCTCATCAGACCCGCCATAGCCTTAGGTCATCATCTCTTCCCTACCTCAGTTTTCAGGCTTCAGAACCTAGACCTTATCTCCAATCACTGCCCAGGGGTGACTGTGATGCAGAAATCAGAACTCTTCCTTACCCATGGCAAGAAACCTTGTGGTTGGTATGTTGTCCAACGTTCAGTGTAGGAGAAACCAGCATTCACCCTGAAGCCCCGCCCATGGTAGAGTGCAACGAGGGCATAAACATGCATTGTGACCCTCAGCGTGAGTCCTGTCCTCTAGAACGTCCTCTCAGTGGCTGGATCATTAGATGTCATAATGGACTTGACATGTCCCTATGCCCCAATATTTAACCAGATTTCTGGTTGTCCATTCGCCCCTCCCAAGGGCCCTACTCTGGAATCCCTCATTTGGTGGGACACCTGAGGTTGAAAAACAGAACAAAACAAATCAACAACAACAGAACACGGACATTTTCCATCCCACAGAATGACCCCAAACTCTTTGGATGGGGCCATCCCCCCAGAGAGTAAGACTCGTCCATTTAACATGAAGTTACCCGGAAATTTCACGACCATGTGTGACACGATATTCACAGACAAAGACGTGAGCAAGAGCCTCACACTCGCCCTTTTTTCATATCCCAAAGTGTTCTCCTCATGGTCTGTAGATCAGTCCTGCCATACCTATGACCCAAAACTTAAGCCGAGTTTGTGTTTTCAGACAACTTTCCAAACAGCCCTGGCCTACACACCCTACAGGCTCATGCCCCTGGAGCCAAACCTGACGACTGTGATTGTCCTCTCCAAGGGAATTGTATGTGCCCATTCCAATGGCCACAACCCTCCTAAGAGTATAAACCTCCAAAGTCCATGAGGCCATCCCAATATTGCGGCTTCCCAGGACAAATGGGGCATTCTGGGCCCATCTGAGCACCTACTTGCCCTCAGACCCTTAGACTGATGTGCCCAGAGGTAAAAAGGAACGAACAGGCCCCTAGGCACCTATCGCATCCATTGCTTTGGTTTCCAGGCATCTCTACTCAGAGGCCTGGCTTTCAATAACAACAAATGGCTGTTTCTTGACTCACCCATCAGAACAAATCTCATTTACACATGGGAAAATTGCACGATGGAGCTCTGTGAAACCCTCTCTTTAGGAGAACCCTTCAGGGCCCCAGTGCCACTGCTTCATTCCAAGGTCTCCACACACAAAATCATATTAGGACACTACACGGGAGAGTCCATTTCAACTCAGCCTCCTCGGTTGCTCCCCCAGATCCAGCAGATCTAACCTGTTTTCTTGCTTGGAGACAATTGGAATGCGAGGTAGGCTTCCCAGCCATCCATCCTTAGAACCCTGCTCGGAATCATTGTCCTGGAGCCAACCAAGAGGTCTCAATTGTCCTGTAGAAGAATCTTGCAGTTGGCAGCTTCTCACAACTCCCATCGTGGGAAAACCCCCTTGGCCTCGTGATCCACCCCCCCCCCTTCAAGAAGGGGCCATCAGGGACAGAATACCCCACGAGAGCGATCGTCTGATCCTCGGCCTGACATGAGATGCATGATATCTCGATTCAGGTCTGTAGATTGTGCCTGCCATATCCTCACCCAGAAACCTAGGCCTGGCTTGGGTTCTCAGACTTCCGTCCTCAGACTACTGGCCCACAAGCCCTCCAGTTTGTCAATCCAGAACTACAATGCAGCACTCAGCCTGCCCTCCAGAAGAAAAACATTGCCCTCTGGGGCTACCCAGAACGCCAAAATGAGTATCAACCTGCACGCCATTCGGCTGTACCCCAAATATATAGGCTGACCTGGGCACAATGCCCTTTCTAACACAGCCTGATCCTGGACCTCCGGGCCCCACCCAGACAGCTGGCCGCACACTGAGCACATCGGACCCGCCATGGCCTTAGGTCGTCATCTCTTCTCAACCTCGGTTTTCAGGCTTCAGAACCTAGACCTTATCTCCAATCAAAGCCCGGGTTTGAAAATGATGCAGAAATCAGAACTCTTTCCCCATGGCAAGAAACCTTGTGGTTGGCATGTTGTCCAAGGTTCAGTGTCGTTGAAACCAGTGTGGCCCATGAGGGTCCGCCCATGCTTGCGAGCCACATTCGTCACAAACACACATTGTGACCCTCAGCCTGAGCGCAGTCCTCAGGTAAGGCCTCTGATTGGCTGAATGGAGAGACAGCATATTGGGCTTGCCATGCCCCTAGGCCCCAAATTTTTAACCATAGTTCGTGTTGTCCCTACACTCTTCACCAGGGCTCTGCTTTGGAATTCCTCTTTTGGTGGGACACCTGAGGTAACAAACCTGAAAAGGAGTCCTCCCATCCCACAGATTGATGAAAAACAAATGGGATCGGGCCAAACCACAGAGAGCAAGATTCGTCCATGGCCCATGAGGCCTCCCCAACATTCCACGGCCATCGCTGATACAAAATCCAGAGACAAAAGCCTGAGCACGCGCCTCAGACTCGCTCATTCTTCATATCCTGAAGAGTTCTTCATATAAGAACCTACACGGAACTCGAAGGCACCCAAAATATATAGTCTAACCTGGGCACTGATGCACTCTCTGACAACCTGAGCCCGGACCTCGTGACCAACACCCAGACAGCTGACCGCACACTGAGCACATCAGACCCGCCATGGCATTTTGTCATATCTCGTCCCTACCTCAGTTTTCAGGCTTCAGAACCCAGACCTTATCTCCAATCACTGCCCAAGAGTCACTGTGATGCAGAAATCAGAACTCTTCCTTACCCATGGCAAGAAACCTTGTGGTTGGCATGTTGTCCAACGTTTAGTGAAGGAGAAAACCAGATTTCACCCTGAAGCCCCGCCCATTCTTGAGTGCGACGAGGGCATAAACACGCATTGTGACCCTCAGCGAGAGTCCTGTCCTCTAGTACGTCCTCTCAGTGGCTGGACCATTAGATATCATAATGGGCTGGACATGTCCTTAGGCCCCAATTTTTAACCAGAATTCTGGTTGTCCAGTCGCCCCTCCCCAGGGCTCTACTCTGGAATCCCTCATTTGGTGGGACCCCTGAGGTTGAAAAAACAAAACAAAAGAAATCAACAACAACCGAACAATGGACTTCTTCCATCCCACAGAATGACCCCAAACTCTTGGACGGGTCAAACCCCCGAGAGAGTAAGACTCACCATTTCCCATGAATTCACCCGGAAATTTCACGACCATGAGTGATACGATATCCAGAGACAAAAACTTGAGCAACGCCTCACACTCGCCCTTTTTTCTTATCCCGAAGAGTTCTCCTCATGGTCTGTTGATCAGTGTGCCACACCTATGACCCCGAAACATAAGCCGAGTATTATTTTCAGACAACTGTCCAAACAGCCCTGGCCTACACACCCTACAGGCTCATGCCCCTGGAGCCAAACCTGACGACTGTGCTTGCCCTCTCCAAGGGAATTGTATGTGCCCTTTCCAATGGCCACAACCCAACTAATAGGATAAACCTCCAAAGTCCCTGCGGCCATCCCAATATTTGTGGCTTCCCAGGACAAACAGGGGCAATCTGGGCCCATCTGAGGACCTATCGGCTCTCAGACCAGTAGACTGACGTCCCCAGAGGTAAAAAGGAACGTACAGGACTAGGCACCTAACGGATCCATTGCTTTGGTTTCCAGGCATCTCTCCTCAGAGGCCTGGATTTCAATAAAAGCATATGGCTGTTTCTTGACTCACCCATAAGAACAAATCTCATCTACACATGGGAAACTTGCACGATGGAGCTGTGTGAAAGCCGCTCTTTCGGAGAACCCTTCAGGGCCCCAGTGCCACCGCTTCATTCCAAGGTCTCCATAGACACAAAATCATATTAGGACACATCCACGGGAGAGTCCATTTCAACTCAGGCTCCTCGGTTGCTCCCCCAGATCCAGCAGATCTAACCTGTCTTGTTGCTTGGAAACAATTGGACTGCGAGGTGGGCTACCCAGCCATCATCCTTAGAACCCTGCTCGGAATCGTTATCCTGGAGCCAACCAAAAGGTCTCAATTGTCCTGCAGAAGAATCTTTGCAGTTGGGAGCTTCTCACAACTCCCATCGTGGGAAAACCCCCAAGGCCTCGAGATCCACCCCCCCTTCAAGAAGGGGCCATCAGGGACAGAATGCCCCACGAGAGCGATCGTCTGATCCTCGGCCTGACATTAGATGCACGATATCTCGATCAGGTCTGTAGATTGTGCCTGCCATATCCTCACCCAGAAACCTAGGCCTAGCTTGGGTTCTCAGACTTCCGTCCTCAGACTACTGGCCCACAAGCCCTCCTTTTTGGCAATCCAGAACTACAATGCAGCACTCAGCTTGCCCTCCAGAAGAAAAACATTGCCCTCTGGGGCTACCCAGAACGCCAAAATGAGTATAAACCTGCACGCCATTCGGCTGTACCCCAAATATATAGGCTGACCTGGGCACTAATGCCCTTTCTGAGACAGCCTGAACCTGGACTTCCTGGCCCCACCCAGACTGCTGGCCACACACTGAGCACATCGGACTCGCCATGGCCTGAGGTCGTCATCTCTTCTCAACCTCGGTTTTCAGGCTTCTGAACCTAGAACTTATCTCTAATCACGGCCCTGATTTGAAAATGATGCAGAAATCAGAACTCTTTCCCCATGGCAAGAAACCTTGTGGTGGCATGTTCTCCAAGGTTCAGTGTAGTTGAAACCAGTGTGGCCCATGAGGCCCCGCCCATGCTTGTGGGCCACATTGGTCACAAACTCACATTGTGACAATCAGCCTGAGCCCAGTCCTCAAGTAAGGCCTCTCAATGGCTGGATGGAGGAGACAGCATATTGGGCTTGTCATGCCCCTAGGCCCCAATTTTTAACCATAGTTCGGGTTGTCCGTTCACTCTTCCCCAGGGCTCTGCCTTGGAATTCCTCTTTTGGTGGGACACCTGATGTAACAAACCTGAAAGGAGTCCTCCAATCTCACAGGTTGACGGAAAACATTTGGGATCGGGCCAAGTCCACCGAGAGCAAGATTAGTCCATGGCCCATGAGGCCTCCCCAACATTTCACGGCCATCGCTGATACAAAATCCAGAGACAAAAGCCTCAGCACGCGCCTCAGACTCGCGCATTCTTCATATCCTGAAGAGTTCTTCAGATAAGAACTTACACGGCACTCGAATGCACCCAAAATATATAGTCTAACCTTGGCACTAATGCACTGTCTGAAAACCTGAGCCCGGACCTCGTGACCAACACCCAGACAGCTGACTGCACATTGAGCTCATCAGACCCGCGATGGTCTTAGGTCATCATTTCTTCCCTAACTACGTTTCAGGCTTCAGAACCTAGACATTATCTCCAATCACTGTGCAGGGGTGACTGTGATGCAGAACTCAGAACTCTTCCTTACCCATGGCAAGAAACCTTGTGGTTGGCATGTTGTCCAATGTTCAGTGTAGGAAAAACCAGCATTCACCCTGAGGCCCCGCCCATTCTTGAGCGCAACGAGGGCATAAGCACGCATTGTGACCCTCAGTGTGAGTCCTGTCCTCTAGTACGTCCTCTCAGTGGCTGGACCATTAAATGTCATAATGGGCTTGACATGTCCCTAGGCCCCAATTTTTAACCAGATTTCTAGTTGTCCAGTCGCCCCTCCCCAGGGCTCGACTCTGGAATCCCTCATTTGGTGGGACACCTGAGGTTGAAAAACAAAAAAAACAAACAAATCAACAACAACAGACCAACGGACTTCTTCTATCCCACAGAATGACCCCAAACTCTTTGGACGGGGCCAAACCCACAGAGAGTAAGATTCGTCCATTTCCCATGAAGTCACTCGAATATTTCACGATCATGAGTGACACGATATCCAGAGAGACAAAAACTTGAGCAAGAGCCTCACATTCGCCCTTTTTTCATATCCCGAAGAGTTCTCCTCATGGTCTGTAGATCAGTGCTGCCATACCTATGACCCAAAACATAAGACGAGTTTGTGTTTTCAGACAACTGTCCAAACAGCCCTGCCCTACACACCCTACATGCTCAGGCCCCTGGAGCCAAACCTGACGACTGTGCTTGCCCTCTCAAAGGGAATTGTATGTGCCCATTCCAATGGCCACAACCGTACTAGGGGATAAACCTCCAAAGTCCCTGAGGCCATCCCAATACTTGTGGCTTCCCTGGACAAACAGGGGCAATCTGGCCACATCTGAGCACCTTCGGGCACTCAGACCCGTAGACTGATGACCCCAGAGGTAAAAAGGTACGTACAGGCCCCTAGGCACCTATCAGATCCATTGCTTTGGTTTCCAGGCATCTCTCCTCAGAGGCCTGGCTTTCAATAACAGCATATGGCTGTTTCTTGACTCACCCATCAGAACAAATCTCATCTACACATGGGAAACTTGTACGATGGAGCTGTGTGAAAGCCTCTCTTTAGGAGAAACCTTCAGGGCCCCAGTGCCACCGCTTCATTCCAAGGTCTCCATAGACACAAAATCATATCAGGCACATCCACGGTATAGTCCATTTCAACTCAGCCTCCACGGTTGCTCCCCCAGATCCAGCAGATCTAACATGTCTTGTTGCTTGGAGACAATTGGAATGTGAGGTGGACTACCCAGCCATCCATCCTTAGAACCCTGCTCGGAATCGTTGTCCTGGAGCCCAACCAACAGGTCTCAATTGTCCTGTAGAAGAATCTTTGCAGTTGGGAGCTTCTCACAACTCCCATCGTGGGAAAACCCCCAATGCCTCGAGATCCACCCCCCCTTCAAGAAGGGGCCATCAGGGACCGAATGTCCAACCTGAGCGATCGAATGTTCCTCGCCCTGACTTCACATGCACGAGATCTCGATTCAGGTCTGTAGATTGTGCCTGCCATATCCTCACCCAGAAAACTCAGCCTAGCTTGGGTTCTCAGACTTCCGTCCTCAGACTACTGGCCCACAAGCCCTCCAGTTTGGCAATGCAGAACTACAATGCAGCATTCTTTTTTTTTTTTTAATTTTTTATTTTGATAAACATATATTTTTATCCCCAGGGGTACAGGTCTGTGAATCACCAGGTTTACACACTTCACAGCACTCACCAAATCACATACCCTCCCCAATGTCCATAATCCCACCCCCTTCTCCCAAATCCCCTCCCCCCAGCAACCCTCAGTTTGTTTTGTGAGATTAAGAGTCACTTATGGTTTTTCTCCCTCCCAATCCCATCTTGTTTCATTTATTCTTCTTCTACCCACTTAAGCCTCCATGTTGTATCACCACTTCCTCATATCAGGGGAGATCATATGATAGTTGACTTTCTCTGCTTGTCTTATTTCGCTAAGCATGATACGCTCTAGTTCCATCCACGTTGTTGCAAATGGCAAGATTTCATTTCTTTTGATGGCTGCATAGTATTCCATTGTGTATATATACCACATCTTCTTGATCCATTCATCTGTTGATGGACATCTAGGTTCTTTCCATAGTTTGGCTATTGTGGACATTGCTGCTATAAACATTCGGGTGCATGTGCCCCTTTGGATCACTACATTTGTATCTTTAGGGTAAATACCCAATAGTGCAATTGCTGGGTCATAGGGCAGTTCTATTTTCAACATTTTGAGGAACCTCCATGCTGTTTTCCAGAGTGGCTGCACCAGCTTGCATTCCCACCAACAGTGTAGGAGGGTTCCCCTTTCTCCGCATCCTCGCCAGCATCTGTCATTTCCTGACTTGTTGATTTTAGCCATTCTGACTGGTGTGAGGTGATATCTCATTGTGGTTTTGATTTGTATTTCCCTGATGCCGAGTGATATGGAGCACTTTTTCATGTGTCTGTTCGCCATCTGGATGTCTTCTTTGCAGAAATGTCTGTTCATGTCCTCTGCCCATTTCTTGATTGGATTATTTGTTCTTTGGGTGTTGAGTTTGCTAAGTTCTTTATAGATTCTGGACACTAGTACTTTATCTGATATGTCGTTTGCAAATATCTTCTCCCATTCTGTCAGTTGTCTTTTGATTTTGTTAACTCTTTCCTTTGCTGTGCAAAAGCTTTTGATCTTGATGAAATCCCAGTAGTTCATTTTTTTCCCTTGCTTCCCTTGCCTTTTGCGTTGTTCCTAGGAAGATGTTGCTGCGGCAGAGGTCGAAGAGGTTGCTGCCCGTGTTCTGCTCAAGGATTTTGATGGATTCCTTTCGTACATTGAGGTCCTTCATCCATTTTGAGTCTATTTTTGTGTGTGGTGTAAGGGAATGGTCCAATTTCATTTTTCTGCATGTGGCTGTCCAATTTTCCCAGCACCATTTATTGAAAAGGCTGTCTTTTTTTCCATTGGACATTCTTTCCTGCTTTTGTCGAAGATTAGTTGACCATAGATTTGAGGGTCTATTTCTGGGCTCTCTATTCTGTTCCATTGATCTATGTGTCTGTTTTTGTGCCAGTACCATGCTGTCTTGATGATGACAGCTTTGTAATAGAGCCTGAAGTCCGGAATTGTGATGCCACCAACGTTGGCTTTCTTTTTCAATATCCCTTTGGCTATTCGAGGTCTTTTCTGGTTCCATATAAATTTTAGCATTATTTGTTCCATTTCTTTGAAAAAGATGGATGGTACTTTGATAGGAATTGCATTAAATGTGTAGATTGCTTTAGGTAGCATAGACATTTTCACAATATTTATTCTTCCAATCCAGGAGCATGGAACATTTTTCCATTTCTTTGTGTCTTCCTCAATTTCTTTCATGAGTACTTTATAGTTTTCTGAGTATAGATTCTGTGTCTCTTTGGTTAGGTTTATTCCTAGGTATCTTATGGTTTTGGATGCAATTGTAAATGGGATTGACTCCTTAATATCTCTTTCTTCTGTCTTGCTGTTGGTGTAGAGAAATGCAACTGATTTCTGTGCATTGATTTTATATCCTGACACTTTACTGAATTCCTGTATAAGTTCTAGCAGTTTTGGAGTGGAGTCTTTTGGGTTTTCCACATATAGTATCATATCATCTGCGAAGAGTGATAATTCGACTTCTTCTTTGCCGATTTGGATGCCTTTAATTTCCTTTTGTTGTCTGATTGCTGAGGCTAGGACCTCTAGTACGATGTTGAATAGCAGTGGTGATAATGGACATCCCTGCCGTGTTCCTGACCTTAGCGGAAAAGCTTTCAGTTTTTCTCCATTGAGAATGATATTTGTGGTGGGTTTTTCATAGATGGCTTTGATGATATTGAGGTATGTGCCCTCTATCCCTACACTTTGAAGAGTTTTGATCAGGAAGGGATGTTGTACTTTGTCAAATGCTTTTTCAGCATCTATTGAGAGTATCATATGGTTCTTGTTCTTTCTTTTATTGATGTGTTGTATCACATTGACTGATTTGCGGATGTTGAACCAACCTTGCAGCCCTGGAATAAATCCCACTTGGTCGTGGTGAATAATCCTTTTAATGTACTGTTGAATCCTATTGGCTAGTATTTTGTTGAGTATTTTCGCATCTGTGTTCATCAAGGATATCGGTCTATAGCTCTCTTTTTTGGTGGGATCCTTGTCTGGTTTTGGGATCAAGGTGATGCTGGCCTCATAAAATGAGTTTGGTAGTTTTCCTTCCATTTCTATTTTTTGGAACAGTTTCAGGAGAATAGGAATTAGTTCTTCTTTAAATGTTTGGTAGAATTCCCCAGGGAAGCCGTCTGGCCCTGGGCTTTTGTTTGTTTGGAGATTTTTAATGACTGTTTCAATCTCCTTACTGGTTATGGGTCTGTTCAGGCTTTCTATTTCTTCCTGGCTCAGTTGTGGTAGTTTATATGTTTCTAGGAATGCATCCATTTCTTCCAGATTGTCAAATTTATTGCCGTAGAGTTGCTCATAGTATGTTCTTATAATAGTTTGTATTTCTTTGGTGTTAGTTGTGATCTCTCCTCTTTCATTCATGATTTTATTTATTTGGGTCCTTTCTCTTTTCTTTTTGATAAGTCGGGCCAGGGGTTTATCAATTTTATTAATTCTTTCAAAGAACCAGCTCCTAGTTTCGTTGATTTGTTCTATTGGTTTTTTTGGTTTCTATTTCATTGATTTCTGCTCTGATCTTTATGATTTTTCTCTTCTCCTGCTGGGCTTAGGGTTTCTTTCTTGTTCTTTCTCCAGCTCCTTTAGGTGTAGGGTTAGGTTGTGTACCTGAGACCTTTCTTGTTTCTTGAGAAAGGCTTGTAGCGCTATATATTTTCCTCTCAGGACTGCCTTTGTTGTGTCCCACAGATTTTGAACCGTTGTATTTTCATTATCATTTGTTTCCATGATTTTTTTCAATTCTTCTTTAATTTCCCGGTTGACCCATTCATTCTTTAGAAGGATACTGTTTAGGCTCCATGTATTTGGGTTCTTTCCAAACTTCCTTTTGTGGTTGAGTTCTAGCTTTAGAGCATTGTGGTCTGAAAATATGCAGGGAATGATCCCAATCTTTTGATACCGGTTGAGTCCTGATTTAGGACCGAGGATGTGATCTATTCTGGAGAATGTTCCATGTGCACTCGAGAAGAATGTGTATTCTGTTGCTTTGGGGTGAAATATTCTGAATATATCAGTGATGTCCATCTGGTCCAGTGTGTCGTTTAAGGCCTTTATTTCCTTGCTGATCTTTTGCTTGGATGACCTGTCCATTTCAGTGAGGGGAGTGTTAAAGTCCCCTACTATTATTGTATTATTGTTGATGTGTTTCTTTGATTTTGTTATTAATTGGTTTATATAGTTGGCTGCTCCCACATTGGGGGCATAGATATTTAAAATTGTTAATTCTTCTTGTTGGACAGACCCTTTGAGTATGATATAGTGTCCTTCCTCATCTCTTATTATAGTCTTTGGCTTAAAATCTAATTGATCTGATATAAGGATTGCCACTCCTGCTTTCTTCTGATGTCCATTAGCATGGTAAATTCTTTTCCACCCCCTCACTTTAAATCTGGAGGTGTCTTCGGGCTTAAAATGTGTTTCTTGGAGGCAACATATAGATGGGTTTTGTTTTTTTATCCATTCTGATACCCTGTGTCTTTTGACAGGGGCATTTAGCCCATTCACATTCAGGGTAACTATTGAGAGATATGAATTTAGTGCCATTGTATTGCCTGTAAGGTGACTGTTACTGTATATGGTCTCTGTTCCTTTCTGATCTACCACTTGTAGGCTCTCTCTTTGCTTAGAGGACCCCTTTCAATATTTCCTGTAGAGCTGGTTTGGTATTTGCAAATTCTTTCAGTTGTTGTTTGTCCTGGAAGCTTTTAATCTCTCCTTCTATTTTCAATGATAGCCTAGCTGGATATAGTATTCTTGGCTGCATGTTTTTCTCGTTTAGGGCTCTGAAAATATCATGCCAGCTCTTTCTGGCCTGCCAGGTCTCTGTGGATAAGTCAGCTGCCAATCTAATATTTTTTACCATTGTATGTTACAGACTTCTTTTCCCGGGCTGCTTTCAGGATTTTCTCTTTGTCATTGAGACTTGTAAATTTTACTATTAGGTGACGGGGTGTGGGCCTATTCTTATTGATTTTGAGGGGCATTCTCTGAACCTCCTGAATTTTGATGCTCGTTCCCTTTGCCATATTGGGGAAATTCTCCCCAATAATTCTCTCCAGGATACCTTCTGCTCCCCTCTCACTTTCTTCTTCTTCTGGAATCCCAATTATTCTAATGTTGTTTCGTCTTATGGTGTCACTTATCTCTCGAATTCTCCCCTCGTGGTCCAGTAGCTGTTTGTCCCTCTTTTGCTCAGCTTCTTTATTCTCTGTCATTTGGTCTTCTATATCACTAATTCTTTTTCTGCCTCATTTATCCTAGCAGTTAGAGCCTCCATTTTTGATTGCACCTCATTAATAGCTTTTTTTTGATTTCACCTTGGTTAGATTTTAGTTCTTTTATTTCTCCAGAAAGGGCTTTTATATCTCTCGAGAGGGTTTCTCTAATATCTTCCATGCCTTTTTCGAGCCCGGCTAGAACCTTGAGAATTGTCATTCTGAACTCTAGATCTGACATATTACCGATGTCTGTATTGATTAGGTCCCTAGCCTTCGGTACTGCCTCTTGTTCTTTTTTTTGTGTTGAATTTTTACGTCTTGTCATTTTGTCCAGATAAGAGTAAGTGAAGGGGCAAGTAAAATACTAAAAGGGTGGCAACAACCCCAGGAAAATATGCTTTAACCAAATTAGAAGAGATCCAAAATCGTGAGTGGGGAGAAAGGGGATAAAAAGAGGTTCATAAAGAAGAAAAAAAAAAAAAAAAAAAAAAAAAAAAAAAAAAAAAGAAAAGAAAAGAAAAGAATTTTTTAAAAAAAGAATACACCTAAGAAAAATGTAAAAAAGAAAAAATATATATATTAGATAAACTAGTATAAAATCGTTAAAAAAGAAAAAGGTAACAGTTAAAAAAAAATTTTACCCAAGGCGAGAAAGAAAAAAAAATGAAAAAGAAAAAATTAAATTAACTGCAAGACTAAAAAAAATCACAGGAAAAAAGCCATGAGTTCCGTGCTTGGCTTTCTCCTCCTCTGGAATTCTGCTGCTCTCCTTGGTATTGAAACCGCAATCCTGATAGGTGAACTTGGTCTTGGCTGGATTTCTTGTTGATCTTCTGGGGGAGGGGCCTGTTGTAGTGATTCTCAAGTGTCTTTGCCCCAGGCAGAATTACACCGCCCTTACCCGGGGCCGGGGTGAGTAATCCGCTCGGGTTTGCTTTCAGGAGCTTTTGTTCCCTAAGCGCTTTCCATAGAGTTCCAGAGGACGGGAATACAAATGGCGGCCTCCTGGTCTCCGGCCCGGAGGAGCCGAGAGCCCAGGGCCGCACTCCTCAGTGCGCGCTCAGAGAACCGCGCCCAGTTACTCCCGTCTGCCTGACCTCCGGCCGCGCTCCGAGCTCACCGAGCCTACGACCGGTTCAAGGTAACACGGAGCTGTGAGCTTACTGTCGGCTCTGTCTCTGTAGCCGGCTTTCCCGTTCCAATACCCGCAAGCTCTGCGACACTCAGACACCCCCGATCCTTCTGTGACCCTGCGGGACCTGAGGCCACGCTGACCCCGCGTGGGCTTTGCCCCGGTTTAGCCTCTGGAGCGATGTCCCTCAGCGGAACAGACTTTTAAAAGTCCTGATTTTGTGCACGGTTGCTCCGCCGCTTGCCGGGAGCCGGCCCCTCCCCCCGGGGTCTATCTTCCCGTCGCTTTGGATTCACTTCTCCACCAGTCCTACCTTTCAGAAAGTGGTTGTTTTTCTGTTTCCAGAATTGCTGTTTTCTTCTCTTCGAACTGCCGATGGATTTTCAGGTGTTTGCAATCTTTAGATAAGGTATCTATCTGATCTCCAGCTGGCTGAAGCAGTCTCAGCTTGCTACTTCTCCACCATCTTGACTCCTCACCTACACTCGCCCTTTTTTCATATCCCGAAGTGTTCTCCTCATGGTCTGTAGATCAGTCCTGCCATACCTATGACCCGAAACATAAGCCGAGTTTTTTTTTTCAGACAACTGTCCAAACAGCCCTGGCCTACACACCCTACAGGCTCATGCCCCTGGAGCCAAACCTGACGACTGTGATTGCCCTCTCCAAGGGATTGTATGTGCCCATTCCAATGGCCACAACCCTCCTAAGAGTATAAACCTCCAAAGTCCCTGAGGCCATCCCCATATTGCGGCTTCCCAGGACAAATGGGGCAATATGGGCCCATCTGAGCACCTACTTGCACTCAGACCCTTAGACTGATGTGCCCAGAGGTAAAAAGGAACGAACAGGCCCTTAGGCATCGATCACATCTATTGCTTTGGTTTCCAGGCATCTCTCCTCAGAGGCCTGTCTTTCAATAACAGCATATGGCTGTTTCTTGACTCACCCATCAGAACAATTCTCATCTACACATGGGAAACTTGCACGATGGAGCTATGTGAAAGCCTCTCTTTAGGAGAACCCTTCAGGGCCCCAGTGACACCGCTTCATTCCAAGGTCTCCAGACACAAAATCATATTAGGACACATACACGGGAGAGTCCATTTCAACTCAGCCTCCTCGGTTGCTCCCCCAGAACCAGCAGATCTAACATGTTTTCTTGCTTGGAGACAATTGGAATGCGAGGTTGGCTACCCAGCCATCCATCCTTAGAACCCTGCTCGGAATCGTTGTCCTGGAGCCAACCAACAGGTCTCAATTGTCCTGTAGAAGAATCTAGCAGTTGGGAGCTTCTCACAACTCCCATCGTGGGAAAAACCCCCTTGGCCTCGTGATCCACCCCCCCTTCAAGAAGGGGCCATCAGGGACAGAATGTCCAACCTGAGTGAACTCTGATCCTCGCTGTGACTTCAGATGCACGAGATCTCGATTCAGGTCTGTAGATTGTGCCTGCCATATCCTCAACCATAAACCTAGGCCTAGAATGGGTTCTCAGACTTTCGTCCTCAGACTACTGGCCCACAAGCCCTCCAGTTTAGCAATCCAGAACTACATTGCAGCACTCTGCCTGACTTGCAGAAAAAAACATTGCCCTCTGCGGCTACCCAGAAACCCCCAATGAGGATCAACCTGCACGCCATTCGGCTGTACCCCAAATATATAGGCTGACCTGGGCACTAATGCCCTTTCTGACACAGCCTGATCCTGGACCTCCCGGGCCCCACCCAGACAGCTGGCCGCACACTGAGCACATCGAACCCGCCATGGCCTTACGTCGTCATCTCTTCTCAACCTCGGTTCTCAGGCTTCAGAACCTAGACATTATCTCCAATCAAAGCCCGGGTTTGAAAATGATGCAGAAATCAGAACTCTTTCCCCATGGCAAGAAACCTTGTGGTTGACATGTTGTCCAAGGTTCAGTGTCGTTGAAACCAGTGTGGCCCATGAGGCCCCACCCATGCTTGCGGGCCACATTCGTCACAAACACACATTGTGACCCTCACCCTAGCCCAGTCCTCAGGTAAGGCCTCTGAGTGGCTGGATTGAGAGACAGCATATTGGGCTTGCCATGCCCCTAGGCCCCAATTATTAACCATAGTTCGTGTTGTCCCTTCACTCTTCCCCAGGGCTCTGCTTTGGAATTCCTCTTTTGGTGGGACACCTGAGGTAACAAACCTGAAAGGAGTCCTCGAATCCCACAGATTGACGAAAAACAATTGGGATCGGGCCAAATCCACGGAGAGCAAGAATCGTCCATGGCCCATGAGGCCTCCCCAACATTCCACGGCCATCGCTGATACAAAATCCAGAGACAAAAGTCTGAGCAAGTGCCTCAGACTCGCACTTTCTTCATATCCTGAAGATGTCTTCTCATGGGTTTGTAGATCGGGCCTGCCATACCTACGTCCCCAAACATAAGCTGAGTTTGTGTTTTCAGACTTCTGTCCTCAAAGTCCTGGGCCACATACCCTCCAGGCTGGGGACCCTGGAGCCACACATTAGGACTGTGCCTACCTAATCCATGGGAATTCTGCCCATTCCATTGTCCAAATTCGTACAAATTAGGAGAACCCTCCAAAGTCCCTGAGGCCATCCCAATAGTATAGGTCGCCCGGGACAAAAAAGGGCAGTCTGACACCAGCTGAGCATCTATCTACCTCCACTCATACCCTAGATGGATGTCCCCAGAGAAGAAGATTGAACCAGACAGGACCCTAGGCCAAAATCGAATCCATTGATTTGGTTTACAGGCATGTCTCCTCAAAACCCTGGATTCCAATACCAGCATTGGGGTTTTCCTGAGGCACCCATCAGAACCAAACACGTCTCCACAAGGAAACTTGTGCATGGGAGCTATGTCAAAAGCTGAGGAGAATACTTCAGGGTCCCGGTGCCACCGCAACATTCCAAGGCCCTCATGGACACAAACACACATTAGACCCATCCTCAGGAAAGTCCATTTCAACTCAGCCACCCTGGTTGCTCCCGCAGAGCCAGCAGATCTAAACTGTCTTGTCACTAGGAGACAATTGGAATGCGAGGCGGGCTTTCCAGGCATCCATCCTCGAACGTTGGTCTGGACTCATCCATATGGATTGTCCTGGCAACGTCCAACAGAACTCAATTGTCCCGCAGAAGGAATCCTTGGAGGGGGCATCCCACCACTCCCAACGTGGGAAAACCTCCACGCTCTCGAGAATCCGCTCCCTTCATGAAGGGGCCGTCATGAACAGAAAATCCAAGCTGAGCCAACGTCTGATCCTCGCTCTGACTTCAGATGCATGAGATATTGCTTCAGATCTTCAGGAGGTACATGCTGTGCGCTTGCCCTGAAACCCAAGTGTAGCTTGTGTTCTCAGACTTCCATCCTCACACTCCTGGCCCCGAAGCCTACAAGAGTGGCAATTCCAGACCATCATTGCAGCACTCTGCCTGCCCTCTAGTAAAAATATATTGCCTAATGAGCTGCCCAGGCACATTAAATGAGAATAAACCTACACGGCACTCGAATGTACCCAAATTATATAGTCTAACCTGGGCACTAATGCACTGTCTGACACAAACTGTGCCGGGACCTCCTGAGCAACACCCAGACAGCTGACCGCACTCTGAGCACACCAGACCCGCCATGGCCTTAGGTCATCATCTCTGCCCTACGTCAGTTTTCAGGCTTCAGAACCTAGACCTTATGTCCAATCACTGCCAAGGGGTGACTGTGATGCAGAAATCAGAACTCCTGCTTACCCAAGGCAAGAAACCTTGTGGTTGCCATGTTGTCCTACGTTCAGTGTAGGAGAAACCAGCATTCACCCTGAGGTCACGCGCATTCTTGAGTGCGACAAGGGCATAAACACGCATTGTGACCCTCAGCGTGATTCCTGACCTCTAGTAAATCCTCTCAGTGGCTGGACCATTAGATGTCATAATGGGCTTGACATGTCCCTAGGCCCCAATTTTTAAACAGGTTTCTGGTTGTCCAGTCACAGCTCCCCCGGGCTCTACTCTGGAAACCCTCATTTGGTGGGACACCTGAGGTTGAAAAAAAAAACAAAACAAATCAAAACAACAACAAAAAAAAAAAAACGGACTTCTTCCATCCCACAGTGTGACCCCAAAATCCTTGGACGAGGCCACACCCCCAGAGAGTAAGACTCGTCCATTTCCCATGAAGTTATCCGGAAATTTCACGACCATGAGTGACACAATATCTAGAGACAAAAACGTGAGCAAGAGCCTCACACTCGCCCATTTTTCATATCCCAAAGTGTTCTCCTCATGGTCTTTAGATCAGTCCTGCCATACCTATGACCTGAAACATAAGCCGAGTTTGTGTTTTCAGACAACAGTCCCAACAGCTCTGGCCTACACATCCTACAGGCTCAGTCCCCTGAGGCCAAACCTGAAGACTGTGTTTGCCCTCTCCAAGGGAATTGTATGTGCCCATTCCAATGGCCACAAACCTACTAAGAGGCTAAACCTCCAAAATTCCTGAGGCCATCGCAATATTTGAGCCTATCTGAGCACCTACCTGCACTCAAACCCTTGGACTGATATCCCCAGAGGTAATAAGGAACGAACAGGGCCCTAGGCACCTATCGATTCCATTGCTTTGGTTGCAAAGCATCTCTCCTCAGATGCCTGGATTTCAATTACAGCATATGGCTGCTTCTTGACTCACACATCAGAACAAATCTCATCTACACATGGGAAACTTGCACGATTGAGCTGTGTGAAAGCCTCTATTTAGGAGAACCCTTCAGGGCCCCAGTGCCACTGCTTCATTCCAAGGTCTCCATAGACACAAAATCATATTAGGTCACATGCAAGGGAGAGTCCATTTCAACTCAGCCTCCTTGGTTGCTCCCCCAGATCCAGCAGATCTGAACTGTCTTGTTGCTTGGAGACATTGGAATGCGAGGTGCGATACCCAGCCCTCCATCCTTAGAACCCTGCTCGGAATCGTTGTCCTGGAGCCAACCAACAGGTCTCAATTGTCCTGCAGAAGAATCTTTGCAATTGGGACCTTCTCACAACTCCCATCGTTGGAAAATCCCCATGGCCTCGTGATCCCCCCCCTCAAGAAGGGGCCCTCAGGGACAGAATGTCCAACCTGAGCGATCGTCTGATCCTCGCCCTGACTTCAGATGCACGAGATCTAGATTCAGGACTGTAGATTGTGCCTGCCAAATCCTCACCCAGATAACTAGGCCTAGCTTGGGTCTCAGACATCCGTACTCAGACTACTGGCCAACACGCCCTCCAATTTGGCAATTTAGAACTACAATGCAGCACTCAACCTGCCCTCCAGAAGAAAAACATTGCCCTCTGGGGCTACCCAGAAACCCCAAATGAGGATCAACCTGCACGCCATTCGGCTGTACCCCAAATATATAGGCTGACCTGGGCACTAATGCCCTTTCTGACGCAGCCTGAGCCTGGACCTCCTGGCCCCACCCAGACAGCTGGCCGCACACTGAGCACATCGGACCCGCCATGGCCTTAGGTCGTCATCTCTTCACAACCTCGGTTTTCAGGCTTCAGAACCTAGACCTTATCTCCAATCACGGCCCGGGTTTGAAAATAATACAGATCAGAACTCTTTCCCCATGGCAAGAAACATTGTGGTTGGGATGTTGTCCAAGAATCAGTGCAGTTGAAACCAGTGTGGCCCAAGAGGCCCCGCCCATGCTTGCGGGACACATTGGTCACAAACACACATTGTGACCCTCAGCCAGTACCCAGTCCTCAGCTAAGGCTTCCAATGCTTTGGTTTCCAGGCATCTCTCCTCAGAGGAATGGATTTCAATAACAGCATATGGCTGTTTCTTGACTCACCCATCAGAACAAATCTCATCTACACATGGGAAACTTGCACGATGGAGCTGTGTGAAAGCCTCTCTTTAGGAGAACCCTTCAGGGCCCCAGTGCCACCGCTTCATTACAAGGTCTCCATAGACACAAAATCATATTAGGACACATCCACGGGAGAGTCCATTTCAACTCATCCTCCTCGGTTGCTCCACCAGATCCAGCAGATCTAACCTGTCTTGTTGCTTGCAGACAATTGGAATGCGAGGTGGGCTACCCAGCCATCCATCCTTAGAAGCCTGCTCGGAATCGTTGTCCTGGACCCAACCAACAGGTCTCAATTGTCCTGCAGAAGAATCTTTGCAGTTGGGAGCTTCTCACAATTCCCATCGTGGAAAACCCCCATGGCCTCGTGATCCACCCCCCCTTCAAGAAGGGGCCATCAGGGACAGAATGTCCAACCTGAGCGATCGTCTGATCCTCGCCCTGACTTCAGATGCATGGTATCTAGATTCAGGTCTCACCCAG
This sequence comes from Mustela putorius furo, assembly GCF_011764305.1. Classification (NCBI taxonomy): domain Eukaryota; kingdom Metazoa; phylum Chordata; class Mammalia; order Carnivora; family Mustelidae; genus Mustela; species Mustela putorius. Next base: position 48,302 of record NW_025421934.1, read on the forward strand.
AAACCTAGGCCTAGCTTGGGTTCTCAGACTTCCGTCCTCAGACTACTGGCCCACAAGCCCTCCAGTTTGGCAATCCAGAACTACAGTGCAGCACTCTGCCTGCCCTCCAGAAGAAAAACATTGCCGTCTGGGGCTACCCAGAAACCCCAAATGAGATTCAACCTGCACGCCATTCGGCTGTACCCCAAATATATAGGCTGACCTGGGCACTAATGCACTTTCTGAGACAGCCTGAGTCTGGACCTCCTGGCTCCACCCAGACAGCTGGCCAAACACTGAGCTCATATGACCTGCCATGGCCTTAGGACTTCATCTCTTCTCAATCTCGGGTTTCAGGCTTCAGAACCTAGACATTATCTCCAATCACGGCCCGGGTTTGAAAATGATGCAGACATCAGAACTCTTTCCCCATGGCAAGAAACCTTGTGGTTGGCATGTTGTCCAAGGTTCAGTGTACTTGAGAAAAGTGAGGCCCATGAGGCCCCGCCCATGCTTGCGGGCCACTTTGGTCACAAACACACATTGTGACCCTCAGCCTGAGCCCAGTCCTCAGGTAAGGCCTCTCAGTGGCTGGATGGAGAGACAGCATACTGGGCTTGCCATGCCCCTAGGCCCCAATTTTTAACCATAGTTCGGGTTGTCCCTTCACTCTTCCCCAGGGCTCTGATTTGGAATTCCTCTTTTGGTCGGACACCTGAGGTAACAAACCTAAAAGGAGTCCTCCCATCCCACAGATTAACGTAAAACGATTGGGATCGGGCCAAGTCCACAGAGAGCAAGATTCATCCATGGCCCATGAGGCCTCCCCAACATTCCACGGCCATCGATGATACAAAATCCAGAGACCAAAGCCTGAGCACGCGCCTCAGACTCGCTCATTCTTCATATCCTGAAGAGTTCTTCAGATAAGAACCTACACGTCACTCGAAGGCACCCAAAATATATAGTCTAACCTGGGCACTAATGCACTGTCTGACAACCTGAGCCCGGACCTCGTGACCAACACCCAGACAGCTGACCGCACACTGAGCACATCAGACCCGCCATGGCTTAGGTCATCATCTCTTACCTACCTCAGTTTTCAGTCTTTAAAACCTAGACCTTATCTCCAATCACTGCCCAGGGGTGACTATGATGTAGAAATCAGAACTCTTCCTTACCCAAGGCAAGAAACCATGTGGTTGGCATGTTGTCCAACGTTCAGTGTAGGAAAGAAACCAGCTTTCACCCTGACGCCCCGCCCATTCTTGATTGCGAAGAGGGCATAAACACGCATTGTGTCCCTCAGTGTGAGTCCTGTCCTCTAGTACGTCCTCTCAGTGGCTGGACCATTAGATGTCATAATGGGCTTGACATGTCCCTAGGCCCCAATTTTTAACCAGATTTCTGGTTGTCCAGTCGTCCCTCCCAGGGCTCTACTCTGGAATCCCTCATTAACTGGGACACCTGACGTTGAAAAACAAAACAAAAGGAATCAATAACAACAGAACAACGGACTTTTTCCATCCCACAGAATGACCCAAAACTCTTTGGACGGGGCCAAACTCCCAGAGAGTAAGACTCGTCCATTTCCCATGAAGTCACCCGGAAATTTCACGACCATGAGTGACACGATAACCAGAGATAAAAACTTGAGCAAGAGCCTCACAATCGCCCTATTTTCATATCCCGAAGAGTTCTCCTCATGGTCTGTAGATCAGTCCTGCCATACCTATGACCCGAAACATAAGCCGAGTTTGTGTTTTCAAACAACTGTCTAAACAGCCCTGGCCTACACACCCTACAGGCTCATGCCCCTGGAGCCATACCTGACGACTGTGCTTGCCCTCTCCAAGGGAATTGTGTGTGCCCATTCCAATGGCCACAACCCAACTAAGAGGATAAACCTCCAAAGTCCCTGAGGCCATCCCAATATTTTTGGCTTCCCAGGACAAACAGGGGCAATCTGGGCCCATCTGAGCACCTACCTGCACTCAAACCCTTGGACTGATATCCCCAGAGGTAATAAGGAACGAACAGGGCCCTAGGCACATATCCGATCCATTGCTTTGGTTTCCAGGCATCTCTCCTCAGAGGAATGGATTTCAATTACAGCATATGGCTGTTTCTTGACTCACCCATCAGAACAAATCTCATCTACACATGGGAAACTTGCACGATGGAGCTGTGTGAAAGCCTCTCTTTAGGAGAACCCTTCAGGGCCCCAGTGCCACCGCTTCATTCCAAGGTCTCCATAGACACAAAATCATATTAGGACACATCCACGGGAGAGTCCATTTCAACTCATCCTCCTCGGTTGCTCCCCCAGATCCAGCAGATCTAACCTGTCTTGTTGCTTGCAGACAATTGGAATGTGAGGTGGGCTACCCAGCCATCCATCCTTAGAAGCCTGCTCGGAATCGTTGTCCTGGACCCAACCAACAGGTCTCAATTGTCCTGCAGAAGAATCTTTGCAGTTGGGAGCTTCTCACAACTCCCATCGTGGGAAAACCCGCATGGCCTCGTGATCCACGCCCCCCTTCAAGAAGGGGCCATCAGGGACAGAATGTCCAACCTGAGCGATCGTCTGATCCTCGCCCTGACTTCAGATGCACGGTATCTAGATTCAGGTCTCACCCAGAAACCTAGGCCTAGCTTGGGTTCTCAGACTTCCGTCCTCAGACTACTGGCCCACAAGCCCTCCAGTTTGGCAATCCAGAACTACAGTGCTGCACTCTGCCTGCCCTCCAGAAGTAAAAACATTGCTGTCTGGGGCTACCCAGAAACCCCAAATGAGATTCAACCTGCACGCCATTCGGCTGTACCCCAAATATAAAGGCTGACCTGGGCACTAATGCCCTTTCTGAGACAGCCTGAGTCTGGACCTCCTGGCACCACCCAGACAGCTGGCCAAACACTGAGCTCATATGACCTGCCATGGCTTAGGACTTCATCTCTTCTCAATCTCGGGTTTCAGGCTTCAGAACCTAGACATTATCTCCAATCACGGCCCGGGTTTGAAAATGATGCAGAAATCAGAACTCTTTCCCCATGGCAAGAAACCTTGTGGTTGGCATGTTGTCCAAGGTTCAGTGTACTTGAAACAAGTGTGGCCCATGAGGCCCCGCCCATGCTTGCGGGCCACATTGGTCACAAACACACATTGTGACCCTCAGCCTGAGCCCAGTCCTCAGGTAAGGCCTCTCAGTGGCTGGATGGAGAGACAACATATTGGGCTTGCCATGCCCCTAGGCCCCAATTTTTAACCATAGTTCGGGTTGTCCCTTCACTCTTCCCCAGGGCTCTCATTTGGAATTCCTCTTTTGGTCGGACACCTGAGGTAACAAACCTAAAAGGAGTCCTCCCATCCCACAGATTGACGAAAAACAATTTGGGATCGGGCCAAGTCCACAGAGAGCAAGATTTGTCCATGGCCCATGAGGCCTCCCCAACATTCCACGGCCATCGCTGATACAAAATCCAGAGACAAAAGCCTGAGCACGCGCCTCAGACTCGCTCATTCTTCATATCCTGAAGAGTTCTTCAGATAAGAACCTACACGTCACTCGCAGGCACCCAAAATATATAGTCTAACCTCGGCACTAATGCACTGTCTGACAACCTGAGACCGGACCTCGTGAAGTCTGTGCTTGCCCTCTCCAAGGGAATTGTATGTGCCCATTCCAATGGCCACAACCCTACTAATAGGATAAACCTCCAAAGTCCCTGAGGCCATCCGTATATTTGGGGCTTCCCAGGACAAACAGGGGCAATCTGGGCCCATCTGAGCACCTACCGGCACTCAGACCCGTAGAGTGATGTCCACAGAGGTAAAAAGGAACGAACAGGCCCATAGGCACCTTTCGGATCCATTGCTTTGGTTTCCAGGCATCTCTCCTTAGAGATCCTTAGAACTCTTAGAATCCTGCTCTTGCGTCGTTCCTTATGGGACATCCTTGAGCCATCCAACAGGTCTCGACTGTCTCACAGGAGTCCTTGTGCATGGACCACCTCACAACTCATATCATGGAAAGCTTCCAAGGTCACATGATGCCCCCAATCTTCATGAAGGCGGATCATGGAAAGAAACTGCAACCTGACCCAACGGCTGTTCTTCACCTTGACTTCAGATGCACGAATCTTGATTAAGCTCTTCAGAGTGTACCTGCTGTGCCCTCACCCCAAAACCTAAGCATAGCTAGCTGTTCTCAGACTTCCGTCCTCACTCTCCTGGACCACACGCCCTCCATTTTGGGATTTCCGATGTCACAGTGCTGCACTCTGCCTGCCCTCTAGAAGAAAAACGTTGCCCTATGGGTCTACCCAGAAACCTCAAATGAGGATAAACCTGCATGCCACTCAACTGTACACCAATTATATAGTCTAGCCTATGCACTAATGCCCTGTCTGACACAACCTGAGGCCTGAATTCCCAACCGACACCCAGACAGCTTGCCGTACACTGAGAACATCTGAACCGCCATGGCCTTAGGTTGCCATCTCTTTCCAACCTGGTTTTCAGGCTACAGAAACCTAGACCTTATCTCTACTCATTTCCCATGGGTGAACGTGATGCAGAAACCATAACTCCTCCTTCCCTCTCGCCAGAATCTTGTGGTTGGCATCTTATCCAAAGTTCAGTGTAGGAGGACCCTGTAGGGCCTGCAGGAGTAGTAGTAGGGCCCCTGAGGGTAGTGTAGGGTCCCTGAGGCCCTGCCCATGATTAGGAGCTGCGGTGGGCACAAACACACATTGGGACCCTCAGTTTGAGCCCTGTCCTCATGTAAAGCCTCTCAGTGGCTGGACCATGATCCCGCATATGGGGCCTGCCATGCCCCAAGTCACCCAATCTTAACCAGAGGTAGAGACATCTAGTCACCCCTACTCAGGGCTCTGCTCTGGAATCCCTCTTTGGTGGGACATTTGAGGTAAGTAAACACAGAAAGGATTCCTCCCACCCACAGAATGACCCCAATCACTTGGGATCAGGCCATCCCTGTCCCACACACCCTCCAGGCTGAGGCCCCTGGAGCCACACCTCAGGACTGTGCCTGCCCTCTCCAAGGAAATTCTTCCCATTCCATTGGCCACAACCCTACAGATTAGGAGAAACCTCCAAAGTCCCAGAGGCCATTCCAATAGTGTAGGGCCGCCCAGTACAAAGAGGGGTGATCTGTCACAAGCTGAGCAACGACCTCAACTCACCCGTAGACAGATATCCCAAGAGAACGGTATTAAACTGGACAGGCCCCTAGAACGTAATTGGTTCCATTGCTTTTGTTTCTAAGCATCTCTCCTCAGAGGCCTGTTTTCCAATACCAGCATATGGGGGATTCCAGAGATACCAATCAGAACAAATCTTATCTCCACATGGGAAACTTATCCTTTGGAGCTCTGTAAAAGCCTCCAGTTAGGAGAAACCTTCAGGTAACCAGAGCCACCGCCCTATTCCAAGGTCTCCGTGGACACAAACCCGCATTATGATCATTCGGCAGGAGAGTACATTTCAACTCAGCCCCGTTGATTACTCCCCCAGAGCCAGAATATCACACCTGCCTTGTCGCTAGGAGACAACTGGAATGCAAAGCAGACTCTCTAGGCATCCATCGTTGGAATCCTGCTCTGGCGCCGTTCCATATGGGATGTCCTGGGACCCTCCAACAGGTCTTGACTGTCCTGCAGAAGGAATCCTTGCAGATTGGAGCATCTCACAACTCCTATAGTGGGAAAACCTACATGGCCTCATGAGATGCTCCCCTTTATAAAGGGGACATCATGGACAGAAACTCCAACCTGAGCCAACTTCTGATCCATTGCTTTGGTTTCTATGTATCTCTCCTCAGAGGCCTGGTTTCCAATATCAGAATATGGGGGTTTCCTAAGGAAACAATCAGAACAGATCTCATCTCCACATGAGAAACTTGCTCATTGGAGCTGTGTCAATACGTCAGGTTAGGAGGATCCTTCAGGGCGCTGGCACCATGGCCCAATTCCAAGGTCTCCAAGGACACAAACTTACATTATGATCCATCCTCAGGAGAGTCCATTTCAAATCAGCCCCCTCGGCTGCTCACCCAGAGCCAGCAGATCAAACCTGCCTTGTCACTAGGAGACAGTTGGAATGCGAGGTGGGCTGCCCAGGCATCCATCCTTAGAACCCTGCTCTGGAGAATTTCTTTATGGGACGTCTTGAATCCAACCAACCTGTCTTGACTGTCTCGCAGAATGAATCCTTGTGCTTTGAAGCATCACACAATCCCACTGTGAGAAAACCTCCATTTCCTCATGATGCCCCACACCTTCGTAAATGGGCCATCATGGACAGAAACTCCATCCTAAGCCAAAGTCTGATCCGCGCCCTGAATTCAGAAGCACGAGATCTCGATTCAGCACTTGAGAGTGTGCCTGCTGTGCCCTCGCCCCGAAACCTAAGCCTAACTTGTGTTCTCAGACTTCCGTCTTCACAATCCTGGCCTCACCCCTCCAGTTTGGCAATTCTGGAGACACAATGCAGCACTCTGCCTGCCCTCCAGAAGAAAAATGTTGCCCTATAGGGCTAACCAGAAACGCCAAATGAGTAACAAACAGCAGCATGCCACTCGACCATACCCCAATTATACAATCTAGCCTGTGCACTAAAGCCCTGTCTGACACAGCCTGAAGGCAGACCTCCAGTCCAACACCCAGACAGCTGGCCGTACACTGAGCATATCAAACCCACAATGGCTTTCGGCCATCATCTCTACCCAACCTCAGTTTACACCTTCAGAACCTAGACGTTATCTCCTCTCACTGCTCAGGAGTGAACGTGATACAAGAATCAGAACTTCTCCTTCGCCATGGCAAGAAACCTTGTGGTTTGCATGTTGTCCAACGTTCATTGTAGGAGAAAGCAGCATGGACTATGAGGCCCCACCTATCCCTGAGGGCTAGAATTTGCACAAACACACATTGTTACCCTCAGCGTGAGCCCTATCCTCATGTAAAGCCTCTTAGTGACTGGAACAACAGCCCACATATGGGGCTTGCCAAGCCCCTAGTCCCCCAATCTCAACCAGAGTTAGAGATATCTAGTCACCCCTACTCAGGGCACTGCTCTGGAATCCCTCTTTGGTGGGACACCTGAGGTAAAAAAAAAAAAATACAGAAAGGACTCTTCCCATCCACAGAATGAACCCAACCACTTGGGATCAGGCCAAATCACCAGGGAAAGACTTGTCCATGGCCCTTGAGGACACCCCGACATTCCACGGCCACCGTAGGCACAAAATCCAGAGACAAAAGCCTGAGCAAATGCCACATACTCGCTCTTTGTTCATAGCCCGGAAAATTCTCACGGTCTGTAGATCGAGCCTTCATACATACATCCGAAACCTAAGCTGAGTTTGTGTTTTCAGACTTCTGTCCCCACAGTCCTGGCCCACACACCATCCAAGCTGGGGCACCTGGAGCCACACCTGAGGACTGTGGCTTCCCTCTCCAGGGGAATTCTGCCATTTCCATTGGCCACAACCCTATAGATTAGGAGAAACCTCCAAACTCCCCGAGGCCATCCCAATAGTGTTGGCTGGCCAGGACAAACATGGATGATCTTTCACAAGTTAGGAAACTACCTCCACTCAGACCCAGAGACAGATATCCCCATAGAATAAGATTGAACTGGACAGGCACTTAGGCCCTAATCAGATCCATTGCTTTTGTTTCCAGGCATCTCTCCTCAGAGGCCTGGTTACCAATACCAGCATATGGGGGATTACTGAGGCACTCATAGAAAAATCTCGTCTCCACATAGGAAATGTACTCTTTGGAGCTCTATAAAAACCTCTGTTTAGGAGAATCTTTCAGGGCCCCGGATCAAGCGCCCCATTCCAAGGTCTCCATGGACTTAAACCCACATTATGATCTATCCTCGGTAGAGTCCATGTCAACTCATCCCCCTTGGTTTCTCCCCCAGGGCCTGCAGATCAAACCTGCCTTGTTGCTAGGAGACAACTAGAATGGGAGGCGGGCTGCCCAGGCATCCATCCTTAGATCCCTACTCTGGAGTCGTTCCATATGGGACATCCTAGAGCCATCCAACAGGTCTCAAGTGTCCCACAGAAGGAATCTTTGCAGTCTGGTGCATCTCACAACTCCCATTGTGGGAAAATCTTCATGGCCTCTTGAGACGCTCCACTTTATAAAGGGGCCATCATGGACAGAAACTCCAACCTGAGCAAACGTCTGATATTCGCCCTGGCTTCAGGTGCATGAGATCTTGATGCAGCTCTACAGAGTGTGCCTTCTGTGCCCTCACCCCAAAAACTAAGCCTAGCTTGTGTTCTCAGACTACCGTCCTCACACCCCTGGCCCAAAAGCCCTACAATTTGGCAATACTGGCGCCACAATGCAGCACTCTGCCTGCCCTCCAGAAGAAAAACGTTGCCTTATGGAGCTACCTAGAAACCCGAATGAGGATCAACTGAACGCCACTCGACTGCACCCCAAATATACAGTCTACCCTGTCTAATGCCCTGTCTGACACAGCATGAGCCCACACCTCCAGACCTACGCTCAACAGCTAGCCACACACTGAGCTCATTGTACCCATCAGGTCCTTAGGTCTTCATCTCTTCCCAACCTCGGTTTTCGGGTTTCAGAACCTAGACCTAAACTCCAATCACTGTCCAGGGGTGAACGTGATGCAGAAATCACAACTCTCTTCCTTCGCCATGGCCGGAAACCTTGTGGTTGGCATATTCTCCAACATTCAGTGTAGGAGAATCCAGCGTGGCCCATGAGGCCCTTCCCGTGCTTGAGGGCCTTGTTGGGCACAAATAGGCATTGTGACCCTCAGCATGAGCCCTGTCCTCAAGGAAGACCTCTCAGTGTCTGAATCAAGAGCCCACATATTGGACTTGCCATGCCCCTAGGCCCCCAAACTTAAACAGAGGTGGGGTTATCCAGTTGTCCCTACCAAGGACTCTGCTCGGGAATCCCTCTTTTATTGGCACACATGAGGTACATAAAATAAAATAAAAAAAACAGAAAGGACACCTCCCATCCCACAGAATGTACCCAAACTCTTGGGATTGGGTCCAATCCTCAGAGAAGGAAAGCCGTCCACAACCCATGAGGCCACGCCAGCATTCGACCCACATTGTTGACACAAATCCAGAGACAAAACCTGAGCAAGCACCTCAAACTCACCCTTTTTCATATCCCGAAGTGTTATCACGGTCTGTAGATTGGGCGTGCCATACCTATGTCCCCAATCCTAATTGGAGTTTGTGTTTTCAGACTTCTGTCCCCACAGGCCTGGCCCACACACCCTCAAGGCTGGGCCCCTAGAGCCAAACTCAGAACTGTGCCTGCCCTCTCCAGGGGATTTCTGCCCATTCCATTGGCCACAACCCTATAGATTAGGAGAAACTCCAAAATCCCGAGGCCATTTCCAATGTTATAGGCTGCCCAGGACAAACAGGGGCGATCTGACACAAGCCGAGCAACTACCTCCCCTCAGATCCATAGACACGTATCCCCAGGAAAGAGATTGAACCGGACAGTCACCTAGGCCCTAATCATATCCATTGCTTTTGTGTCCAGGCATCTCTCCTCAGAGGCCTGGTTTCCAATACCAGCATATGGGAGATTCCTTAGGCACTCATCAAAACAATTCTCATTTCTACATAGGAAACGTACTCTTTAGAGTTCCATCAAAACCTCCGGTTGTGATCATCCCTCAAGGCCCCGGATCAAGCACCCCATTCCAAGGTCTCCATGGACACAAATGCACATTATGACCCATCCTCAACTCACCCATTTCAACACACCCGCCTCGGTTACTCCCCTAGATCCAGCAGATCGAACTTGCCTTGGCGCTATGAGACACCTGGAATGGGAGGCAGGCTGCCCAGGCATCCATCCTTAGAACCCTGCTCTGGATAGCTTCCTTATGGGATGTCCTGGAGCCATCCAGCAAGTCTCGACTGTACCACGGAAGGAATCATTGCGGTTTGGAGCATCTCACAATTCCCATCGTGGGAAAACCTCCATGGTCTCGTGACACCCTCCCCTTCATGAAGGGGCCGTCATGGACAGAAAACTCAGACCTGAGCCAACGTCTGATCCTAGCTCTGTCTTCAGGTACACGGGATCTCGAATCATCTCTGCAGAGGATTCCTGCCGTCCCCTCACCCCGAAATCTAAGTCTGGCTTGTGTTCTCAGAATTTTTTCCTCACACTCCTGGCCCACAAGCCTTCCAGTTTGGGAATTCTGGAGCCACTATGTGGCACTGTGTCTTCCTTCCAGAAGAAAAACGTTGCCCTCTGGGGCTACCCAGTAACCACAAATGAGTACCAACCTGCACGAAAAACTCGACTGCACGCCAATGATACAGTCTAGCCTGGGAACTAATTCCCTGTGTGCCACAGCCTGAGCCTGCACCTCCCAACCCACACTCAACAGCTGGCCGAACACTGAGCACATCAGTCACACCATGGCCTTAGGTCTTCTTCTCTTCCCAACATCAGTTTTCAGGCTTCAGAACCTAGACCTTAAATCCAGTCACAGTCCAGGAGTGAAAGTGTTGCAGAAATTAGAACTCCTTCTTCCCCATGGCCAGAAAACTTGTGGTTGCCATATTGTGCAACGTTCAGTGTAGGAGAAACCAGCATGGTACATTAGGCCACGTCCTGACTTGAGGGGCTCCTTGGGCACAAAAACACATTGTGAAACTCAATGTGAGCCCTATGCTCAAGGAAGGCCTCTCAGTGTCTGGACCAAGAGCCCACATATGGGGCTTGCCATGTTCTTAGGTCCCAATGTTAACCAGAGTTCTGGTTGTCCAGTCGCCCCTCCCCAGGACTCTGCTGTGGAATCCCTCTTTTGGTGGTCCAACTGAAAAAAAAAAAAAAAAAAAAAAAAAAAAAAAAAAACAGAAAGGCCTCCTCCCTTCCCACAGAATGACCCCAAACTCTTGGGATTGGGTCAAATCCCCTGAAAGGGAGCCTCATCGATGGCCCATGAGGACACCCGGACATTCCATGGCAATCGGTGACACATACCCAGAAAAAATAAGCATGAGCAAGCACCTCACTTTCGCCCTTTGTTCATATCCCAAAAGAGTTCTCCTCACGGTCTATATATCGGGCCGACCATACCTACAGACCCAAACCTAAGTGGAGTTTGTGTTTTCAGACTTTTGTCCAAATAGCCCTGGACCACACACGCTCCACACTTGGGTCCCTGGAGCCACACCTCAGGACTGTGCTTCCCTTTCAAGAGAATTCTTCCCATTCCATTGGCCACAACCTTGCAAATTAGGAAAAACCTCCAAAGTTACCGAGGCCATCCCAATAGTGTAGGCCGCCCAGGACAAACAGGTGTGATCTCAAACCAGCTGAGCAACTACCTCCACTCAGACAAAAGATGTCCCCAGAGAAGAAAATTGAACCGGACAGGCCCCTAGGCCCTAATCAGATCCATTGCTTTGGTTTCCAGGCATCTCTCCTCAGAGGCCTCATTTCCAATACCAGCAAATGGTGGTTTCCTGAGGCACCAATAAGAACAAATCTCGTCTCCCCATGGAAAACTTGCTCATTGGAGCTTTGTTATCACCTCTGGTTAGGAGAATCCTTCAGGGCCCTGGTGCCACTGCCCCATACCAAGGTCTCAATGGACTCAAACCAACATTAAGACCATCCTCAGGAAAGTCCATTTCAACTCATTTAAGACCATCCTCACGAAAGTCCATTCCCACTCAGACCCCTCTGAAGCTACCCCAAGCCAGCAGATCAAACGTTTCTTGTTGCTAGGAGACAATTGGAATTGAGGCTGTCTGCCCAGGCATCCATACTTAGAACCCTGTTCTGGAAAAATACCTTAGGAGACGTCCTGGAGCCATCCAACAAATCTTAATTGTCCCACAGAAGGAATCCTTGCGGTTTGGAGCATCTCACAACTCTAATAGTGGGAAAAAACCCCCATGGCCTCATAATGCCCCCCCTCTTCATGAAGGGGCCAACATGGACAGAAACTCCAACCTGAGCCAAAGTCTGATCCTCGACCTGACTTCAGACTCATGAGATCTCAATTCAGCTCTCCAGAGTGTGCCTGCCATATCCATTCCCCGAAAACTAAGCCTAGCTTGTGTTCTCAGACTTCCGTCCTCACTCTCCTGGCCCACAAGCCCTCCAGTTTGGGAATTCCAAAGCCACAATGCAGCACTCTGCCTGCCCTCCAGAAGAAAAACTTTGCCCTATGCTGCTAATAAGAAACCCCAAATGATTATCTAATGCATGCCACTCGACTGTAAAGCAATATACAGCCTACCCTGAATTCTAATGCCCTGTCTGGCACAGCCTGAGACAAGACATCCCAAACGACACCTAGACAGCTGGCTCCAACCTGGACACAAGGGACCCGCTATGGCTGTAGTTCGTCATCTCTTCCCAACCTCGGTTTTCAGGCTTCAGAACCGAGACCTTATCTCCAATCACTGCCCAGGGGTGAACGTGATGCAGAAATTAGAATTCCTCCTTCCCCATGGCCAGAAACCTTGTGGTTGGCATGTTGTCCAACGTTCAATGTGGGAAAACCTGCATTGTCGGAAAGGCCCTGCCAGTGCTTGAGGGCCGCCTAGGGCACAGACATGCATTGTGACCTGTAGCGTGAGTCCCGTATTAAAGTAACGCCTCTCAATGGCTGGACCAAGATCCTGCATATGGGGCTTGTCATATCCATAGGCCCCCAGGCTTACCCATAGAGCGAGTATTCCAGTTGTCAGTACCCACTGCTATGCTCCAGAATCCCTCTACTGGGGGGACACATGAAGCAGAAAACAGGACTCTTCCCTTCCCACAGAATGACCCCAAACTCTTGGGGGCTGGACAAACTACCAGAGAGGGAGACTTCTACGACCCATGAGGCAACTCCTACATTAAACGGCCATTGTGGACAAAATATCCAGAGACAAAAGACTGAGCGACTGCCTCCCTCTCACCCTTCTTTCATATCCAGAGGAGCTCCCCTCACGGACTGTAGATCAGGCCTGCCATAACCTCGGCCCCAAACCTGAGCTGAGTTTGGGTTTTTGGATGTCTGTCTGCACAGCCGTGGCCCACACCGCCTCCAGGCTGGGGTCTCTGGAGTCACAACCACAGAACTGTGCCTGCTCTCTCCTAAGAAACTGCCCATTCCATTGGCCACAACTCTACAAAATAGTAGAAACCTCAAGGTCCCCAAGACATCCCATGACCGCAAGCCGCACTGGAAAAACAGGGGCATTATGACACCAGCTGAGCAACTACTACCTCCATGCAGACACACAGACTGATATCCGCAGAGACAGAAGATTGAACCAGGCAGGCCCCTAGGCCCTATTATGAACTCTTGCTTTGTGTCCAGGTATCACTCCTCAGAGGCCTGGGTTCGAAGACCAGCATATGGGGCTATCCTGAGGCACCAGACAGAACACCTCTCATCTCCACATGGAAAGCTTCCTTGTTGGAGTTGTGTCAAACCCTTCAGGTTGGACAATCCTGCAGAGTCCCTTAGCTACTGCCAAATTCCAAGGTCTCCATGGCCACCAACCCACATTATGACTCATCCTCCTGAAAGTCCATTTAAACTCAGCCTTCTGGGTAGCTCACCCAAGAGCCCACAGATTGAGCGTGCCTTGTCTCGACCAGGCAATGGGAAGGTGAGTTGGCGTTTCTCGGCATCCATGCTTAGGCCCCTGCTCTCGAGTCTTTCTGTATGGGGCATCCTGGAACCATCCAATAGTACTCGACTGTCCTGAAGAAGGAAACTTTGAAGTTTGGAGCAGCTCACAACTCCCAGCGTAGGGAAACCTCCCTGGCCTCATGACGCCCCCACCCCCTTCAGGAAGGGGCCGTTATGGACACAAACTCCAGCTTGAGACAACATCTGATACTCGCCCTGACCTCAGATGCAGGAGATCTCGATTCAGCCTCTGCACAGTGTGCCCAAACCTCGTGCTACCTTGTGTTTTCATACTTCCTTCCTCACACTCCTGGCAAACATGTCCTCAAGACTTGGAATTCTGGAACCAAAATGCAGCCCTATGCTGGCCCTCCAGAAGAAAAACGTTGCTCTATGGGGATCTCCATAAACCCCAAATGAGGATCAACCTGCTCGGTTCTCGACCTCACCCCAATTGGATTGTTCGGGTTGTCCATTCATCCCTCCCCAGAGCTCTGCTTTGGAATCCCTCTTTTGGTGGGACACCTGAGGTAACAAAACTAAAACGACTCCTCCCATCCTTCAGATTGACCCAAAACTATTGGTATTGGACCAAATTCACAGAGAGGAAGTCTCGTCCATGGCCCATGAGGCCTCCCTGAGATTCCACAACCATCGTTGACAACAAATCCAGAGACAAAAGTCTGAGCAAGCGCCTCACACTCGCTCTTTTGTCGTATTCCGAAGAGTTCTCACGGTCTGTAGATCGGGCCTGCCATACCTACTTCCCAAACCTAAGCCGAGTTTGTGTTTTCAGACTTCTGTCCCCACATTCCTGGCCCACAGACCCTTCAGGCTGGGGTCCCTGGAGCCACACATCAGGACTGTGCCTGTCCATACCACAGGAATTTTGCCCATTCCATTGTCCACAACCGTACTAATTAGGAAAAACCTCCAGTGTCCCCAAGGACATCCCAATAATGTAGGCCGCACAGGACAAACAAGGGTCATCTGAAACCAGCTGAGCATCTACCTCTACTCAGCGTAGATGGATGTCCCCAGAGAAGAAGATTGAATCAGACAGGCCCCTAGGCCTGAATCAGATTCACTGCTTTCGGTTACAGGTATCTCTCCTCAGAGGCCTGGTTTCCAATATTAGCATATGGGGATTTCATGAGGCAGCAATCAGAACAAATCTCTACTCCACATGGGAAAATTATCCTTTGAAGATGTCTCAAAACCTCCAGTTAGGAGAATTCTTCAGGGCCTGTGTGCCACTGCCCCATTACAAGGTCTCCATAGACACAAAAACACATTAGGACCCATCCACAGGAGAGTCCATTTCAACTGAGCGTATTCGGTTGCTCCGCGAGATCCAGAAGATCTAACTGGTCTTGTTGCTAGGAGACAATTGGCATGTGAGGTGGCCTACCCCCGCCTTCCATCCTTAAAAACCCTGCTCGGAATCGTTGGCCTGGAGCCAACCAACAGGTCTCAATTGTCCTGCAGAAGAATCTTTGCAGTTGGGATCTTCTCAGAACTCCCATCGTGTGAGAACCCCCATGGCCACATGATCCCCCCTCTTCATAAAGGGGCCATCAGGGACATAATGTCCAACCTGAGCGATCGTCTGATCCTCACCCTGACTTAAGATGCACGAGATCTCGGTTCAGGTCTGTATATTGTGCCTGCCATGTCCTCACCCAGAAACCTAAGGCTTGCTTGTGTCCTCAGACTTCTGTCCACAGACTACTGGCTCACAAGCCCTCCAGTTTGGCAATCCAGAACTACAATTCAGCACTCTACCTGCCCTGCAGAAGAAATACATTGCCCTCTGGGGCTACCTAGAAACCCCAAATGAAGATCAACCTGCACGACACTTCGCTATACCCAAAATATATAGGATGACCTGGGCAATAATGCCCTTTCTGACACAGCCTGAGCCTGGACCTCCTAGGCCCACCCAGACAGCTGGCTACAAACTGAGAACTTCAGACCTCCCATGGCCTTAGGTCGTTATCCCTTCCCAACCTCAGTTTTCAGGCTTCAGAACCTAGACCTTATCTCCAATCACTGCCCAGGTTTGCAAATGATGCAGAAATCAGAACTCCTTCCCGATGGCAGGAAACTTGTGGTTGGCATGTTGTCCAACGTTCAGTGTAGTGGAAACCAGTGTGTCCCGTGAGGCCCCGCCATTGCTCGCGGGCCAGATAGGTAGCAAACACACATTGTGACCCTCAGCCTTAGCCAAGTCCTCAGGTAAGGCCTCTCAGTGGCTGGATGAAGAGACAGCATATTTGGCTTGCCATGCCCCTAGGCCCCAATTTTTAACCATAGTTCGTGTTGTCCCTTCACTCTTCCCCAGGGCTCTGCTTTGGAATTCCTCTTTTGGTGGGACACCTGATGTAACAACCCTGAAAGGAGTCCTCCATCCAACAGATTGACGAAAAACAATTGGGATCGGGTCAAATCCACGGAGAGCAAGATTCGTCCATGGCCCATGAGGCCTCCTCGACATTCCACGGCCATCGCTGATACAAATCCAGAGACAAAAGCCTAAGCAAGCGCCTCAGACTCGCACTATCTTCATATCCTGAAGATGTCTTCTCATGGTTTGTAGATCGGGCCTGACATACCTACGTCCCCAAACATAAGCTGAGTTTGTGTTTTCAGACTTCTGTCCTCAAAGTCCTGGGCCACATACCCTCCTGGCTGGGGACCCTGGAGCCACACATTAGGACTGTGCCTACCCAATCCATGGGAATTCTGCCCATTCCATTGTCCAAAATCGTACAAATAGGAGAACCCTCCAAAGTCCCTGAGGCCATCCCAATAGTATAGGTCGCCCGGGACAAAAAAGGTCCGTCTGACACCAGCTGAGCATCTACTTCCACTCATACCCTAGATGGATGTCCCCAGAGAAGAAGATTGAACCAGACAGGACCTAGGCCAAAATCGGATCCAATGCTTTGGTTTACAGGCATGTCTCCTCAAAACCCTGAATTTCAATACCAGCATTGGGGTTTTCCTGAGGCACCCATCAGAACAAACCTCGTCTCCACAAGGAAACTTGTGCATGTGAGCTATGTCAAAAGCTTAGGAGAATACTTCAGGGTCCCGGTGCCAAAGCCCCATTCCAAGGCCCTCATGGACACAAACACACATTAGACCCATCCTCAGGAAAGTCCATTTCAACTCAGCGACCTCGGTTCCTTCCGCAGAGCCATCAGATCTAAACTGTCTTGTCGCTACGAGACAATTGGAATGCGAGGCGGGCTTCCTAGGCATCCATCCTCGAACTTTGGTCTGGACTCATCCATATGGGATGTCCTGGAGCTGTCCAACAGGTCTCAATTCTCCCGCAGAAGAAATCCTTGGAGGGGTCATCCCACTACTCCCAAAGTGGGAAAACCTACACGGCCTCGAGATTCGGCTCCCTTTATGAAGGGGCCGTCATGAACAGAAAATCCAAGCTGAGCCAACGTCTGATACTCGCTCTGACTTCAGATGCATGAGATATTGCTTCAGATCTTCAGGGGGTACATGCCGTGCCCTCGCCCTGAAACTGAAGTCTAGCTGTCCCTAGGACCCAATTTTAACCAGATTTCTGGTTGTCCAATCGCCCCTCCCCAGGGCTCTACTCTGGATTCCCTCATTTGGTGGGACCCCTGAGTTTGAAAAACAAAACAACAACAACAAAAAAAAACGGACTTCTTCCGTCCCACAGAATGACCCCAAACTCTTTGGATTGGGCCAAACCCCCAGGGAGTAAGTCTCGTCCATTTCCCATGAAGTCACCCGGAAATTTCATGACCATGAATGGCATGATATCCAGAGATTAATACTTGAGCAAGAGCCTCACACTCACCCTTTTTTCATATCCCAAAGAGTTCTCCTCATGGTCTGTAGATCAGACCTGCCATACCTATGACCCGAAACAAAATCCGAGTTTGTGTTTTCAGACAACTGTCCAAACAGCCCTGGCCTACACAGCCTAGAGGCTTAGGCCCGTGGAGCCAAGCTGAGGACTGTACTTGCCCTCTCCAAGGGAATTCTGTGTGCCCATTATAATGGCCACAATGCTACTAATAGGATAAACCTGCAAAGTCCCTGAGGCCATCCCAATAGTGGTGGCTTCCCAGGACAAACAGGAGCAATCTGAGCCCATCTGAGAACGTACCTGCACTCAGACTTGTAGACTGATATCCCCAGAGGTAAAAAGGAACGAACAGGCCCCTAGGCACTAATCGGATCCATTGCTTTAGTTTCCAGGCATCTCTATTCAGAGGCCTGGATTTCAGTACCAGCATATGGCTGTTTCTTGACTCACCCACCAGAACAAATCTCATCTACACATGGGAAACTTGCACGTGGGAGTGATGTCAAAGCCTCTGTTTAGGAGAACCCTTAATGGCCCCAGTGCCACCGCGTCATTCCATGGTATCCATAGACACAAAAACACATTAGGACCCATCTACAGGAGAGTCCATTTCAACTGAGCGTATTCGGTTGCTCCGCGAGATCCAGCAGATCTAACTTGTCTTCTTGCTAGGAGACAATTGGAATGCGAGGTGGGCTACCCAGCCATCGATCCTTAGAACCCTGCTCGGAATCGTTAGCCTGGAGCTTACCAACAGGTCTCAATTGTCCTGCAGAAGAATCTTTGAAGTTGGGAGCTTCTCACAACTCCCATCGTGAGAAAACACCCATGGCCTCGTGATCCCCCCCCCTTCATGAAGTGGCCTTCAGGGACATAAGGTCCAACCTGAGCGATCGTCTGATCCTCACCCTGACTTCAGATGCACGAGATCTCGGTTCAGGTCTGTATATTGTGCCTGCCATGTCCTCACCCAGAAACCTAAGCCTAGCTTGTATCCTCAGACTTCCGTCCTCAGACTAATGGCCCACAAGCCCTCCAGTTTGGCAATCTAGAATTACAATGCAGCACACTGCTTGCGCTCCAAAAGAAAAACATTGCCCTCTGGCGCTACCCAGAAACCCCAAATGAAGATCAACCTGCACGCCACTTGGCTGTACCCAAAATATATAGGCTGACCTGGGCAATAATGCCCTTTCTGACAGAGCCTGAGCCTGGACCTCCTGGCCCCAGCCAGACAGCTTGCCGCTCACTGAGTACATCGGACCAGCCATTGCCTTAGGTCGTTATCTCTTCCTAACCTAGGTATTCAGGATTCAGATCCTAGACCTTATCTCCAATCACTGCCCAGTTTTGAAAAATGATGCAGCAATCCGAACTCCTGCCCAAATGCAAGAACCTTGTGGTTGGCTTGTTGTCCAACGTTCAGTGTAGAGGAGACCTGTTTGTCCAATGAAGCCTCGCCATTGCTCGCGGGGCCACATAGGTGGCAAACTCACATTGTGACCCTCAGCCTTAGCCCAGTCCTCAGGTAAGGCCTCTCAGTGGCTGGATGAAGAGACAGCATATTGGGCTTGCCATGCCCATAGGCCCCAATTTTTTTTTTTAAATTTTTCATTTTTTTATTTTTTATAAACATATATTTTTATCCCCAGGTGTACAGGTCTGTGAATCACCAGGTTTACACACTTCACAGCACTCACCAAAGCACATACCCTCCCCAATGTCCATAATCCCACCTCCTTCTCCCAAACCCCCTCCCCCCGGCAACCCTCAGTTTGTTTTGTGAGATTATGAGTCAATTATGGTTTGTCTCCCTCCCAATCCCATCTTGTTTCATTTATTCTTCTTCTACCCACTTAAGCCTCCATGTTGCATCACCACTTCCTCATATCAGGGAGATCATATGATAGTTGTCTTTCTCTGCTTGACTTATTTCGCTAAGCATGATACGCTCTAGTTCCATCCATGTTGTTGCAAATGGCAAGATTTCATTTCTTTTGATGGCTGCATAGTATTCCATTGTGTATATATACCACATCTTCTTGATCCATTCATCTGTTGATGGACATCTAGGTTCTTTCCATAGTTTGGCTATTGTGGACATTGCTGCTATTATTATTCGGGTGCATGTGTCCCTTTGGATCACTACATTTGTATCTTTAGGGTAAATACCCAATAGTGCAATTGCTGGGTCATAGGGCAGTTCTATTTTCAACATTTTGAGGAACCTCCATGCTGTTTTCCAGAGTGGCTGCACCAGCTTGCATTCCCACCAACAGGGTAGGAGGGTTCCCCTTTCTCTGCATCCTCGCCAGCATCTGTCATTTCCTGACTTGTTGATTTTAGCCATTCTGACTGGTGTGGGGTGATATCTCATTGTGGTTTTGATTTGTATTTCCCTGATGCCGAGTGATATGGAGCACTTTTTCATGTGTCTGTTCGCCATCTGGATGTCTTCTTTGCAGAAATGTCTGTTCATGTCCTCTGCCCATTTCTTGATTGGATTATTTGTTCTTTGGGTGTTGAGTTTGCTAAGTTCTTTATAGATTCTGGACACTAGTCCTTTATCTGATATGTCGTTTGCAAATATCTTTTGGTGGGACACCTGATGTAACAACCCTGAAAGGAGTACGCCATCCAACAGATTGACGAAAAACAATTGGGATTGGGCCAAATCCACAGAGAGCAAGATTCGTCCATGGCCATGAGGCCCCCTCGATATTCCTCGGCCATCGCGGAAACAAAATCCAGAGACAAAAGCCTGAGCAAGCACCTCAGACTCGCACTATCTTCATATCCTGAAGATGTCTTCTCATGGTTTGTAGATCGGGCCTGCCATACCTACGTCCCCAAACATAAGCTGAGTTTGTGTTTTCAGACTTCTGTCCTCAAAGTCCTGGGCCACACACCATCCAGGCTGGGGACCCTGGAGCCACACATTAGGACTGTGCCTACCCAATCCATGGGAATTCTGCCCATTCCATTGTCCAAAATCGTACAAATTAGGAGAACCCTCCAAAGTCCCTGAGGCCATCCCAATAGTTTAGGTCACCAGGGACAAAAAAGTTCAGTCTGACACCAGCTGAGCATCTACCTCCACTTATACCCTAGATGGATGTCCCCAGAGAAGAAGATTGAACCAGACAGGACCCTAGGCCAAAATCGGATCCATTGCTTTGGTTTACAGGCATGTCTCCTCAAAACCCTGGGTTCCAATACAAGCATTGGGGTTTTCCTGAGGCACCCATCAGAACCAAACTCGTCTCCTCAAGGAAACTTGTGCATGGGAGCTATGTCAAAAGCTGAGGAGAATACTTCAGGGTCCCGGTGCCACCGCAACATTCCAAGGCCCTCATGGACACAAACACACATTAGACCCATCCTCAGGAAAGTCCATTTCAACTCAGCCTCCCTGGTTGCTCCCGCAGAGCCATCAGATCTAAACTGTCTTGTCGCTAGGAGACAATTGGAATGCGAGGCGGGCTTCCCAGGCATCCAGCACTCTGCCTGCCCTCTAGAAAAAATATATTGCCTAATGAGCTGCCAAGGCAGCTGAAATGAGAATAAACCTACAAGGCACTCGTATGTACCCAAATTATAGAGTCTAAACTGGGCAGTAATGCACTGTCTGACACAACGTGAGCCAGAACCTCCTGATAAACACCCAGACAGCTGACCGCACACTGAGCACATCAGACCCGCCATGGCCTAAGGTCATCATCTCTGCCCTACCTCAGTTTTCAGGCTTCAGAACCTAGACCATATCTCCAATCACTGCCCAGGGGTGACTGTGATGCAGAAATCAGACTCCAGCTTACCCATGGCAAGAAACCTTTTGGTGGCCATGTTGTCCTACATTCAGTGTAGGAGAAACCAGTATTCACACTGAGGCCCCGCCCATTCTTGTGTGCGACGAGGGCATAAAAACGCATTGTGAACCTCAGCATGATTCCTGTCCTCTAGTACGTCCTCTCAGTGGCTGGACCACTAGATGTCATAATGGGCTTGACATGTCCCTAGGCCCCAAATTTATCCAGATTTCTGGTTGTCCGTCGCCCCTACCCAGGGCTCTACTCTGGAATCCCTCATTTAGTGGGACATCTGAGGTTGAAAACCAAAACAAAACAAATCAACAACAACAAAAAAACGGACTTCTTCCATCCCACAGAGTGAGGCCAAAATCCTTGGACGGGGCCAAACCCCTAGAGAGTAGAGTCGTCCATTTCCCATGAAGTCACCCGGAAATTTCAGGACCATGAGTGACATGATATTTAGAGACAAAAACTTGAGCAAGAGCCACACACTCGCCCATTTTTCATATCCCAAAGAGTTCTCCTAATGGTCTTTAGATCAGTCCTACCATAACTATGACCCGAAACATAAGCCGAGTTTGTGTTTTCAGACAACTGTCCCAACAGCACTGGCCTACACGCCCTACAGGCTCAGGCCCCTGAGGCCAAACCTGACGACTGTGCTTGCCCTCTCCATGGGATTTGTATATGTCATTCCAATGGCCACAACCCTACTAATAAGATAAACCTCCAAAATTCCTTAGGCCATCCCATAGTTGTGGCTTCCCAGGACAAACAGGGCAATCTGAAGCCATCTGAGCACCTACCTGCACTCAGTCCCGTAGACTGATGTCCCCAGAGGTAATAAGGAGTGAACAGGCACCTAGGCAGCTTTCGGATCCATTGCTTTGGTTTGCAGGCATCTCTCCTCAGAGGCTTGGATTTCAAAACCAGCATATGGCTGTTTCTTGACTCACCCATCAGAAAAAATCTCATGTACACATGGGAAACTTGCACGTTGGAGCTGTGTGAAAGCCTCTGTTTAGGAGAACCCTTCAGGGCCACAGTGCCACCGCTTCATTCCAAGGTCTCCATAGACACAAAATCATATTAGGACACAACCACGGGAGAGTCCATTAAAACTAAGCCTCCACTGTTGCTCCCCCAGATCCAGCAGGTCTAACCTCTCTTGTTGCTTGGAGACAATTGGAATGCGAAGTGGGCTACCCAGCCATCCAGCCTTAGAAGCCTGCTCGGAATCGTTGGCCTGGAGCCAATTAACAGGTCTCAATTGTCGTGCAGAAGAATCTTTGCAGTTGGCAGCTTCTCACAAGTCCCATCGTGGGAAAACCCCCATGGCCACGTGATCCACCGCCCCTTCAAGAAGGGGCCATCAGGGACAGAATGTCCAACCTGAGCGATCATCTGATCCTCGCCCTGACTTCAGATGCACGAGACCTCGATTCAGGTCTGTAGATTGTGCCTGCCAAATCCTCACCCAGAAACCTAGGCCTAGCTTGGGTTCTCATACTACCGTCATCAACTACTGGCCCACAAGCCCTCCAGTTTGGCAATCCAGAACTACAATGCAGCATTCTGCCTGCCCTCCAGAAGAAAAACATTGCCCTCTGGGGCTACCCAGAATCCCCAAATGAAGATCAACCTGCACGCAATTCGGCTCTACCCCAAATATATAGGCTGCCCCTGGGCACTAATGCCCTTTCTGACACAGCCTGAGCCTGGACATCCTGGCCCCAACCAGACAGCTGGCCGCACACTGAGCACATCGGACCTGCCATGGCCTTAGGTCGTCATCTCTTCTCAACCTCGGTTTACAGGCTTCAGAACCTAGACCTTATCCCCAATCACGGCCCGGGTTTGAAAATGATGCAGACATCAGAACTCTTTCCCCATGGCAAGAAATCTTGTGGTTGGCATGTTGTCCTAGGGTCAGTGTACTTGAAACCAGTGTGCCCCCCTGAGGACCCGCCCATGCTTGTGGCACACATTGGTCACAAAAACACATTGTGACCGTCAGCCTGAGCCCAGTCCTCAGGTAAGGCCTCTCAGCAGCTGGATGGAGAGACAGCATATTGGGCTTGCCATGCCCCTAGGCCCCAATTTTTAACCATAGTTCGGGTTGCCCCTTCACTCTTCCCCAAAGCTCTGCTTTGGAATTCCTCTTTGGTGAGACACCTGAGGAAACAAACCTGAAAGGAATCCTCCCATCCCACAGTTTGACGAAAAACAATTGGGATCGGGCCAAGTCCACAGAGAGCAAGATTCGTCCATGGCCCTAGAGGCCTCCCCAACATTCCACGGCCATCGCTGATACAAAATCCAGAGACAAAAGCCTGATCACGCGACTCAGACTCGCACATTCTTCATATCCTGAAGAGTTCTTCAGATAAGAACCTACACGGCACTCGAATGCACCCAATATATATAGTCTAACCTGGGCACTAATGCACTGTCTGACAACCTGAGCCCGGACCTCGTGACCAACACCCAGACAGCTGACCGCACACTGAGCACATCAGACCCGCCATGGCCTTAGGTCATCATCTCTTCCCTACCTCAGTTTTCAGGCTTCAGAACCTAGACCCTATCTCCAATCACTGCCCAGCGGTGACTGTGATGCAGAAATCAGAACTCTTCCTTACCCATGGCAAGAAACCTTGTGGTTGGCATGCTGTCCAACGTTCAGTGTAGGAGAAAACAGCATTCACCCTTAGGCCCCGCCCATTTTTGAGTGCGACGAGGGCATAAAAACACGCATTGTGTCCCTCAGCGTGACTCCTGTCCTCTAGTACGTCCTCTCAGTGGCTGGACCATTAGATGTCATAATGGGCTTCACATGTCCCTAGGCCCCAATTTTTAACCAGATTACTGGTTGTCCAGTCGCCCCTCCCCAGGGCTCTACTCTGGAATCCCTCATTTTGTGGGACACCTGAGTTTGAAAAAAAAAAAAAAACAAATCAAACAACAACAGAGCAACGGACTTCTTCCATCCCACAGAATGACGCCAAACTCTTTGGACGGGGCCAAAACCCCCAGAGAGTAAGACTCACCCATTTCCCCTGAAGTCACCCGGAAATTTCACGACCATGATTGACACGATATCCAGAGACAAAAGTTGAGCAGTGCCTCACACTCACCCTTTTTTCATATCCCGAAGAGTTCTCCTCATGGTCTGTAGATCAGTCCTGCCATACCTATGACCCGAAACATAAGCCGAGTTTGTGTTTTCAGGCAACTGTCCAAACAGCCCTGGCCTACACACCCTACAGTCTCAGGCCCCTGGAGCCAAACCTGACGAATGTGATTGCCCTCTCAAAGGGAATTGTATCTGCCCATTCCAATGGCCACAACCCACCTAAGAGTATAAACCTCCAAAGTCCCTGAGGCCATCCCAATATTTGTGGCTTCCCAGGACAAATGGGGTAATCTGGGCTCATCTGAGCACATACCGGCACTGAGACCCGTAGACTGATGTCCCCAGAGGTAAAAAGGAACGAACAGGCCCCTAGGCACCTATCGGTTCCATTGCTTTGGTTTCCAGGCATCTCTCCTCAGAGCCCTAGATTTCAATAACAGCTTATGGCTGTTTCTTGTCTCACCCATCAGAGTGTCCATTTCAACTCAGCCTCCTCGGTTGCTCCCTCAGATGCAGCAGATCTAACCTGACTTGTTGCTTGGAGACAATTGGAATGCGAGGTGGGCTACCCAGCAATCCATCCTTAAACCCTGCTCGGATTCGTTGTCATGGAGCCAACGAACAGGTCTCAATTGTCCTGAAGAACCATCTTTGCAGTTGGAAGCTTCTCACAACCTCCATCGTGCGAAAAAACACTCATGGCCTCGTGATCCACCCCCCCCTTCAAGTAGGGGCCATCAGCGACAGAATTTCAAACCTGAGCGATCGTCTGTTCCTCGCCCTGACTGCAGATGCATGATATCTCGATCAGGTCTGTAGACTGTGCCTGCCATATCCTCACCCAGAAACCTAGGCCTAGCTTGGGTCCTCGGATTTCCGTCCTCAGACTTCTGGCCCACAAGCCCTCCAGTTTGGCAATCCAGAACTACAATGCAGCACTCTGCCTGCCTTCCAGAAGAAAAACATTGCCCTCTGGGCTACCCAGAAACCACAAATGAGGATGAACCTGCACGGCATTCGGCTGTACCCCAAATATATAGGCTGACCTGGGACCTAATGCTCTTTCTGTCACGGCCTGAGCCTGTACTTCCTGGCCCCACCCAGGCAGCTGACCGCACAATGAGCACATCGGACCCACCATGGCCTTAGGTGGTCATCTCTTCTCAAACTCGATTTTCAGGCTTCAGAACTTAGACCTTATCTCCAATCACGGCCCGGGTTTGAAAATGTGCAGAAATCAGAACTCTTTCCCCATGGCAAGAAACCTTGTGGTTGGCATGTTGTCCAAGGTTCAGTGTCGTTGAAACCAGTGTGGCCCAAGAGGCCCCACACATGCTTGCGGCCCACATTGTTCACAAACACACATTGTGACCCTCAGCCTATGCCCAGTCCTCAGGTAAGGCATCTCAGTGGCTGGATGGAGAGACAGCATATTGGGCTTTCCATGCCCCTAGGCCCCCATTTTTAACCATAGTTCGGGTTGTCCCTTCACTCTTCCCCAGGGCTCTGCTTTGGAATTCCTCTTTTGGTGGGACACCTGAGGTAACAAACCTGAAAGGAGTCCTCCCATCCCACATATTGACGAAAAACAATTGGGATCGGGCCAAGTCCACAGAGAGCAAGATTCGTCCACGGCCCATGAGGCCTTCCCAACATTCCACGGCCATCGCTGATACGAAATCCAAGGACAAAAGGCTGAGCACGCGCCTCAGACTGGCTCATTTTTAATATCCTGAGGAGTTCTTCAGATAAGAACCTACACGACACTCGAATGCACCCGAAATATATAGTCTAACCTGGGCACTAATGCACTGTCTGACAACCTGAGCCCAGACCTCGTGACCAACACCCAGACAGCTGACCGCACACTGAGCACATCAGACCCGCCATGGCGTAATATCATCATCTCTTCCCTACCTCAGTTTTCAGGCTTCAGAACCTAGACCTTATCTCCAATCACTGCCCAGGGGTGACTGTGATACAGAAATCAGAACTCTTCCTTACTCAAGGCAAGAAACCTTGTGGTCGGCATGTTGTCCAACGTTCAGTGTAGGAGAAACCAGCATTCACCCTGAGGCCCTGCCCATTCTTGAGTGCGACTAGGGCATAAACACGCATTTTGACCCTGAGCGTGAGTCCTGTCCTCTAGTACGTCCTCTCAGTGGCTCGACCATTAGATGTCATAATGGGCTTGACATGTCCCTAGGCCCCAATTTTATCCAGATTTCTGGTTGTCCAGTCCCCCTACCCAGGGCTCTACTCAGGAATCACTCATTTGGTGGGAAACCTGAGGTTGAAAAACAAAACAAAACAAATCAACAACAACAGAACAACGGACTTCTTCCATCCCACAGAACGACCCCAAACTCTTTGGATGGGGCCAAACTCCTAGAGAGTAAGACTCGTCCATTTCCCATGAAGTCACCCGGAAATTTCACGACTATGAGTGACACGATATCCAGAGACAGAAAGTTGAGCAAGAGCCTCACACTCGCCCTTTTTTCATATCCCGAAGAGTTCTCCTCATGGTCTGTAGATCAGTCCTGCCATACCTATGACCCGAAACATAAGCCGAGGTTGTATTTTCAGACAACTGTCCAAACAGCCCTGGCCTACACACCCCACAGGCTCAGGCCCCTGGAGCCAAACCTGACGACTGTGCTTGCCCTCTCCAAGGAATTGTGTGTGCCCATTCCAATGGCCACAACCCTATTAATAGGATAAACCTCCAAATTCCCTGAAGCCATCCCAATATTTGTGGCTTCCCAGGACAAACAGGGGCAATTTTGGCCCATGTGAGCACATACCGGCACTCAGACCCGTATACTGATGTCCCCAGAGGTAAAAAAAAGGAACGAACAGGCCCCTAGGCACCTATCGGATCCATTGCTTTGATTTCGAGGCATCTGTCCTCAGAGGCCTGGATTTCAATAACAGCATATGGCTGTTCTTCACTCACCCATCAGAACAAATCTCATCTACACATGGGAAACTTGCACGATGGAGCTGTGTGTAAGCCTCTCTTTAGGAGAACCCTTCAGGGCCCCAGTGCCACTGCTTCATTCCAAGGTCTCCATAGACACAAAATCATATTAGGACACATCCACGGGAGAGTCCATTTCAATTCAGCCTCCTCGATTGCTCCCCCAGATCCAGCAGATCTAACCTGTCTTGTTTCTTGGAGACAATTGGAATGCGAGGTGGGGTACCCAGCCATCCATCCTGAGAACCCTGCTCAGAATCGTTGTCCTGGAGCAACCAAAGGGTCTCAATTGTCCTGCAGAAGAATCTTTGCAGTTGGGAGCTTCTCACAACTCTCATCTGGGAAAACACCCATGGCCTCGTGATCCACCCCCCCTTCAAAAAGTGGCCATCATGGGAGTTCTGATTTCTACAACACAGTCACCACTGGGCAGTGATTGGAGATAAGGTCTAGGTTCTGAAGCCTGAAAACTGAGGTAGGGAAGAGATGATGACCTAAGGCCATGGCTGGTCTGATGTGCTCAGTGTGCGGTCAGCTGTCTGGGTGTTGGTCTCCAGGTCCGGGCTCAGGTTGTCAGACAGTGCATTAGTGCCCAGGTTATAGTATATATTTTGGGTGCATTCGAGTGCCGTGTAGGTTCTTATCTTAAGAACTCCTCAGGATATGAAGAATGAGCGAGTATGAGGCGTGTGCTCAGGCTTTTGTCTCTGGTTTTTGTAACAGCGATGGCCGTGGAATGTTGGGGAAGCCTGAAAGCCTGATGGGCCATGGACGAATCTTGGTCTCTGTGGACTTGGCCCGATCCCAATTGTTTTTCGTCAATCTTGGGATGCGACGACTCCTTTCAGGTTTATTACCTCAGGTGTCCCAGTAAAAGAGGAATTCCAAAGCAGAGCCCTGGGTAAGAGTGAAGGGACAAAACGAACTATGGTTAAAAATTGGGGACTGGGGGCATGGCAAGCCCAATATGCTGTCTCTCCATCCAGCCACTGAGAGGCCTTACCTGAGGACTGGGCTCAGGCTGAGGGTCACAATGTGTGTCTGTGACCAATGTTGCCCGCAAGCTTGGCCGGGTCCTCATGGGCCACACTTGTTTCAACTACACTGAACCTTGGAAACCATGCCAACCACAAGGTTTCTTGCCATGGGGAAAGAGTTCTGATTTCTGCATCATTTTCAAACCCGGGCCTTAATTGGAGATAACGTCTAGGTTCTGAAGCCTGAAAACCGAGGTTGAAAAGAGATGACGACCTAAGGCCATGTCGGGTCCTGTGGAGAGCCATCCAGCAGATGCAAGGAGTCACGTAGACGGGAGTGCCTGACGATTGAGGAACTGAGAATGATTGGTTTAGGAGGATGTGGGTGCGCTCGTGGCTGACGCACACAGCACCAGGAGCCAAGAGATAAACGCATGATCACCGCTAGAGAACAATAGAGTCCTGTATGGTTACATAAGGGTCCACAAGGACACTGCGTGCACGGCGTTATGATTGGCAAAATAGGGAGGCGAGAACGGGTGAACTTCGTGAATAAATACTGCTGTAAGTGCTTGGTGTGGCGCGGCCGCCATTACTCATAAAATAAGCTTGCCACTCACCCCGTCTGCGGGTCGTTTTTGCGGGCCGAGAGCCATAACTGGTGACGAAACCCGGCATCCCTATCTCCAGACACAGAACGAGGATCGAGATAAGAGCAACGATAAGGTAAAGAGTGCACCTATTTCTGTCTATTGACAGGGAAGTTCCCTGAAGACGATCGGACGTAAGGCTGTTTATGAAGTTCTTCAGGGACGATAAGAAGTTCCCCATAGACGATAAGACTTTAGGGTGTTTGTGAAGTTCTACGGGGACGATAAGGTAAAGTTTCCTCGGAATGGGGAACGATCTTTCTCGCTTGGAGGACTCCTTTAAAGATGTCCTCAAGACGAACGGTACCCTCTTAAAGGCCAAAACAGCGAGGGCCTTTTTGAAAGAAGTAGAAGAGATTGCCCCCTGGTTTATTGAAGAAGGGCTCCTAAATGTGCCACAGTGGGAAAACCTGGGTGAGGACTTAAAACGCTGCCCCTCTACATCCCCGGGGACTCTAGCTGTGTGGTCCTTGGTGAAGGTATGTTTGCAATCCCCCCGAGGGCCCTTGCTGCGAGCTGTATGACAGGGGGGCAAAGTCTTTGAGCAAATGAAGGAAGAGTCCTGTAAGGGCTCCTCCCGAGATTCTGAATCCGAAAGCGAAAGCTCAGAAGGGATGTCCGAACGCGAGTTACAGGAGCTAGGAAAAATAGAGGCAAATAACAAGAAAAGGGAATCTCCCGGTCTCCAGACAGACTTGGAGACCGTGAGGCAGCAACTTGAGGAAAAGAAGGCGGAATTGCAAAAGGCATTAGGAGAATTAAGAGTGCAGGGAGAAGTAATGGCGCAGCTGAAAACGGGGGCGGAAGCCGCAGTTGTGGCGCAGTCCAAATTAAAAACGGAAGTTACACCGCTTCCGCATTCTAGGCCCATGGCGCCACCCCTTGAGTGGCCCCCGCCTTATAGGCCCAGCTGCGCCAAGACGTGCTATTTCGGGCTGTACCGCGGAAAATTGGAGAGAGGTCCTTGGCCCAGGAAAAGGCTTTTTTTTCAGTGTTAGAAGATCAGAATCAGCAGAGGTACCACCAGCCACTAGATTTCAAGTTGGTAAAGCAGCTTAAGGAGGCAGTCAGCGCCTATGGACCCAAGGCAGCTTTCACTGTCTCCCTTGTGGAGTCGCTGGGAACACTTTACCTCGCTCCTGAGGATTGGGCTAACTTGACCAGAGCGGTATTAAGTGGAGGACAATATCTAGCATGAAAAATCCAAAATCAGGACAATTGTCAGGACACAGCTCGGAGAAATGCGGCTGCAGGTAACCCACAATGGAGTTTGGAAATGCTGACGGGCACGGGGCCATACCTTGGGGCCCATGTGCACAGTACATACCCCCCTGCGGTGTATCAACAGGTAGCTACGGCAGCCCTCAAGGCTTGGAAGACTTTGAGAGGGGCAGGAGACTTGCAAGGCCAATTATCCAAAGTATTGCAAGGGCCTAACGAGCCCTATGCTGATTTTGTGGACAGGTTGATACAGACCACAGGTAGAATGTTCGGGGATGTTGATACAGCAATGCCACTTATCAAGCAGTTAGCCTATGAGAATGCCAATAAATGGTGTAGAGAGGCTATCAGACCCTGGAGATCAAAGGACTTATCAGCCTACATCAAAGTCTGTAGAGATATAACGGGGCCTATAATTCAGGGACAGGTTATGGCAGCGGCATTCACACAAGCCATGTACGGCCAGGAAGTAGTCCGCCCCAAAGGATGCTTTCAATGTGGCCAGGAAGGACACGTTAAGAGGAATTGCCTGCAGCGTGGAACCCAGGCAGGAAGAGCGCACCCAAAAGTACCGCCAGAAGGCTTAAGGCCTCGGCGTTGCCCGCGATGTAGGAAGGGAAATCACTGGGCACATGAATGTCGCTCCATGGAGGACACTGAGGGGAACCCGTTGCCTCCTAACAACTGGGGGAATTCAAAAAACGGGAGGCAGGGCCCCACCCCCCCGGGGCCCGAATCAAATGTACGGGGTGGCAATGTCCCTACCTACCAAGCCGCGATGGGTTTTCCCACCCTCCGATCAGGGGAGTCAATCCACGCAGGGCCCAGGAGAGCCACAACAGGTTCCGCCGGACTTGACGTCTGTGCCACCACCCGAATGGTCCTAACACCTGAAATGGGAGTGCAGGCCGTGCCATCTGACCTGCATGGAGGGCCTCCAAAAGGAACGGTGGGACTCCTCCTTGGTAGGAGCTCCTCCACTATGCGGGTACTTCAGGTCCACCTGGGAGTCATTGATCCCGATTTTGAAGGGGAGGTTAAAATTCTGATTTCATCTCCGAGGAGTATTAACATTATAAATCCAGGGGATAGGGTCGCACAGCTCTTAATTTTGCCCCGCCATCACGAAAAATATCCATCCACAGGCCAGGCGAGGAAAGGTGGCCTAGGATCCACAGGATCTTCCCTCGCGTGCCTTACCATGGGCATGAAAGAGAGGCCCATGCTTAAATTAAGGATCAGAGGAAGACCATTCTGGGGGCTCCTAGATACAGGAGCAGACAAAAGTATTATAAATCATCTAGATTGGCCAAAGGCCTGGGCCCTGATTAAGGCTAATCAAACCCTCCGAGGATTAGGGGTAGCTACCAGCCCAGATATTAGTGCCGCATCCTTAGATTGGGAAGATGAGGAGGGTCATAAAGGCATTTTCCAACCGTATGTTTGTGCCACCCCCGTTTCTCTGTGGCGATGCGATGTGCTGGAGCAGATGGATATTAGACTTACTACTGAAAAACTGTATAGTGGGGCCTCCCAAACCATAATGAGGAACATGGGATATAAGCCTGGCCAGGGCCTTGGAGCCAAGGGCCAGGGAGATCCCGATCCCCCTTCCATGGGAGGTCAGGGTTTTTCCTAGCGGCCACTGAGGCAATTCGAATAACTTGGAAACAACATGAGCCGCGCTGGGTGCCTCAGTGGCCTTTAACAAAAGACAAGGTACGAGCGGCAAGAGAATTAGTCCAAGAGCAACTCAAAGCAGGACACATTCAAGAATCCACGTCCCCGTGGAATACTCCCATATTTGTGATAAAAAAGAAATCAGGCAAATGGCGATTGTTACATGACCTGCGACAAATTAATGGTCAAATGCAGGTCATGGGACCCCTTCAGTTGGGGCTCCCAGTCATGACAGCGTTACCCAAAAATTGGCCCTCTATCATAATAGATATCAAAGACTGTTTCTTCTCCATTCCTTTACACCCTGTGGATATGGAGCGCTTTGCCTTTACTCTGCCATCCATTAATCATGCTGAGCCAGATCTAAGATATGAATGGAGAGTACTCCCTCAAGGGATGGCTAATAGCCCCACCTTATGTCAGTTGTATGTGAGTCGAGCATTGGAACCTTTTCGAAAAGCATTTCCAAACCTACTTTGTTATCACTATATGGATGACATCCTGATCTGTGGGCCAGATGAGAGGTCTCTGCCCTCGGCTCTAACCTTCCTACAGAAGCAATTGGCAGAGTGGGGACTAACTATATCCCCTGAAAAGATCCACGCAGGTAACCTACAGAAATACCTTGGTATGCAGCTCTCTAACGCAACAGTAAAACCTCAATTGGTCCAGATCCGTAGGGATCACCTGCACACATTGAATGACTTCCAGAAACTTCTAGGAGACATTAATTGGATCCGACCATATATAAAAATCACTACAGCAGAATTGAAACCCTTATTTGATATCCTGCCTGGAGATTCTAAATTAGACTCCCCAAGAACTCTTACCCCAGCTGCCATTAGATCATTACAGTTGGTTGAAAGCAGACTAGCCTTAACTGCAGCAGATAGATGTGACCTGGAAAAGCCTATAAATGCCGTAGTTATCCCATCCCCTGGATCACCCACAGGAGCACTATGGCAGGGAGGACCCCTGTTATGGATTTACCTGCCCCATAATCTTAGCCGTGTCATCACCCCGTATGCTACAGCTGTAGCTATGATAGCAAGCAAAATATTCAAAGCTAGCATACAGGTCCTCGGGAGACTGCCCGATGCGTGTATAGTCCCTTATGACAAAACCCAAGCGAACATTCTAACACATGAAAATGATGATTGGGCCATTTTGACGATCGCTTATCCTGTCACATTTGATAATCATTATCCCTCACACCCCCTAATTGGATTTTACAAAAATACACCCCTCATATGGCCTAAATCCTGGCGATTAGAGCCATTGTTTGATGCCCTCACGGTGTTTACAGATGGTAGCAAATCTGGAACTGGTGCCTACGTGGTGGAAGGAGAGGTAGTTCCGGTTGTTGTGCCATCAACCTCAGCTCAAAGAACTGAATTGTTGGTAATTATGTGTGTTTTACAAAGGTTTCAAAATCAGCCTATCAATATTATTTCAGACAGTAAATATGCAGTTGTAGCTACCAGATCTGTTGAGACTGCCATTATCTCAGCCAGTCAATCAGAAATTTCCTCCCTGCTGATTGAATTGCAAGACCTCATTCTCTCTCATGGTGCCCCTTTTTATATCGGACATCTCAGAGCACACTCGGACCTCCCAGGGCCTATGGCTAAGGGAAACCGAATAGCTGACACGGCCACACGCTTTCATGTCTGTAGCGCCTTGGAAGACGCGAGAACCTATCATAAAAGGTGGCATGTCAATGCCCAAACTTTAAATATGCGTTTTAACATCTCAAGAGCTGATGCACGAGACATCGTGAAGTCTTGTGGTAATTGTGTAACACATTTGCCTATGCCCTCCCTAGGGGTAAATCCCAAAGGGCTCTTACCTAACCACCTATGGCAAATGGATGTAACACATGTTCCTTCCTTCTGACAACAAAGATACGTCCATTTAAGTGTAGACACTTGCTCGGGGATTGTTAGCGCGACCCCCTTGCGAGGGGAAAATGTCAAAAATGTGATGTCCCATTGCCGGTGCAGCTTTGCCCGCTGGGGAGTGCCAAAGCACTTGAAAACAGACAATGCCCCTGCTTACACTTCTGCAGGCTTTCGCAGCTTCATGGCCTGCTACAATATCCAGCATGTTACAGGCATACCATATAATCCTCGAGGCCAGGGCATTGTGGAACGTGCGCACCTGACCTTTAATAAAACTACCTTGCAAAAAATACTAAAAGGGGGAATTGGAGAGGAGTATCGTACACCCAATGACCTCACCAATCTGGTCACCTTTATTTTAAATTTTCTCACGGTTGACAAGGACGGCACTTCGGCCGCGGAACGTCATTGGGGCCAACAGAAAATGCAGCAGTCAATGGTGAAATGGAAGGATGTCCTTACTGGCTTATGGAAGGGACCTGACCCGGTGCTTCGGTGGCACCGAGGTTCCCTTTGTGTTTTCCCACAGGATGCGCCTGCTCCACTCTGGGTGCCGGAACGCCTCACCAGGCTGGTGGCCGTGGAACCTGTGGAGGATGCTGGTGATGATGATGATAGCGACGACGACTGTCCTGCAGCCTGTTCCCATGAAGGCGGAGCCAGTCCAACTGTGGCCGAGGCAAGAGACTGCCCAGCTTCAGGCCCTTCTTCAAATGGCTCAGCATAGAGTGCATTCTTCTCACCCGAACTCATGTTTTGCTACTGATGCTTATTTTTATGCAACGGGTGTTGGCAGCCCAGGGCTCATTATATTGGGCATATGTCCCCGATCCACTCCTGTTACAGCCCGTGGGTTGGGATGTGAGTTCTATTCCTGTATATGTTAATGATACTGTCTTGCTAGGCCCTCCGTCTTCTGTTCATCTCCGGCCACAGCAGGCTGCCATATCTTACAAGGGCTATTCTGATGTATATCCCATATGCTTTGCGATGAAGCGCACAATACCACGCTGTTTAAGTGTTTTCCCCGCGATCTGGTTATAGTGGTGTGAGTATAGCTGGCCTTGACACTACCTATAGCACCATAGTGACTTCTGGTATAGCCCCACGGGATATTCCACTTTGTGCAGCTAACTTAAGTATAGCTAAGGGGATTGGAGTACCCTGGAGGCTCTGCCTAGGACAAAAAGCTACTAAGTACTCACTAGAGGATAGATATGAGCTTTGGGATTGGGGGTCTATAATATCTTCCGGATGTCCTGAATGCCGTCCGAAAATACCCCCAATTCTCACTCCTCAACGTGGCTATCCGGTGCAAACTGAGATTTGGAAACTTATTGCCGCCTTTGGAGGCGCCACACTCCTTGTCCCGCAAACCAGTAACGCTAAGACCATATTTGGATATGAGAATATTGGACAAATACTCAGATACCCCCAAGCCTGCGTGCCCCATCCATTCATGCTAGTTGTAGGAAACATTACAGTAAAAAAGGAAAATGCCACTTATCATTTCTCTTGTTATGACTGTACCCTAACCAATTGTATTTGAGGAGTGCTGCCAGGCGATGGATTATTAGTGGTAAAACAGCCCCCATTTGTTATGATCCCAGTTAATATCTCCAAACCATGCTATTCTAACCCAGGCTTAGAGTTGTGGGAGCGTGTACAGGCTGCCCTAAGCCGACCCCGACGAGAGCTAGGATTGTTGTTACTCGGGATAGTCTCCTTAATCACCCTAATTGCAACAGCTACCACAGCATCTGTGTCCCTTGCTCAGGCTGTGCATACTGCTGATACTGTGGATCAGCTCGCACATAACACTTCTGCCGTGCTGGGAATTCAGAAAGATATAGATAAAAGGGTTGAAACCCGGTTAAATGCACTATATGATACTGTTAGATTTCTAGGGGAGGAAATTCAGAGCTTAAAATTGCGCACCAGGATCCGGTGTCATAGCGATTATCACTGGATTTGCATAACCTCTAAAAAATATAATGCCTCTGAGACTTCGTGGGACCGAGTACAACGCCATCTCGAGGGGGTATGGTCTAACTCTAATCTATCCCTTGATCTGTTGCAATTACATCAAGAAATATTAGATATTGAAGAAGCTCCTCATGCCAAGTTAACTGTTGCTCAGCTTGCTGAAAACTTTGTAAGCTCCTTGATTTCTCACTTTCCTTCCCTGACGCATGCATGGTATGTTGTAGGAACAATTATAGGAGTGCTAGTGGTAATTGTTCTTTTCATGTGTCTGTTGCCTTGTGCGGTTAAAATTATACTCGCAGAAGTTTTTGTAAAATAAGAGCCATCATACGTAACCATCAACTAATCAACCGCTGTGGGCTCAGAATGTCACCTTGAACGCCACCCAGGTATCTCTTGGCTCCGTCAGCGAATTGGTTAGTATGTTATAACAATCAGTCTCATTCCTCAAAAACTGGGCAGGCATAGGAGCCCTGATTATGATGATGATTCTGGCTCAAGTGCTCCTTCTACAATGCATCGCGCGACAACAACGGCTACAGCAACAGGCTTTGGTCTAAGCCATGATGGCTCTGGAGGCTGGCACATCCCCCCCCAAATATGGCTTAGTATGCTGGGTTGGTACCCAAAGATGGGTAAGACTGATCCCTCACCATAGCAACTTAAGACAGGGGCTCCTCGGCCAGGGGGAGTACCCGATGACGGGTAAGCCTGTGTGCTGAGGATTGGCAACCTAAGACAGGCACGATCCCTGCCATATAAACAATAAAAAAGGGGGAGCTGTGGAGATACATCCAGCAGATGCAAGGAGTCACGTAGACGGGAGTGCCTGAAGATTGAGGAACTGAGAATGATTGGTTTAGGAGGATGTGGGTGCGCTCGTGGCTGACGCACACAGCACCAGGAGCCAAGAGATAAACGCATGATCACCGCTAGAGAACAATAGAGTCCTGTATGGTTACATAAGGGTCCACAAGGACACTGCGTGCACGGCGTTATGATTGGCAAAATAGGGAGGCGAGAACGGGTGAACTTCGTGAATAAATACTGCTGTAAGTGCTTGGTGCGGCGCGGCCGCCATTACTCATAAAAGAAGCTTGCCACTCACCTCGTCTGCGGGTCCTTTTGCGGGCCAAGAGCGACAGGGTCCGAGGTGCTCAGTGTGCGGCCAGCTGTCTGGGTGGGGCTAGGAGGTCCAGGCACAGGCTGTGTCAGAAAGGGCATGAGTGCCCAGGTCAGCATATATATTTGGGGTACAGCCGAATGGCGTGCAGGTTGATGCTCATTTGGGGTTTCTGGATAGCCCCAGAGGGCAATGTTTTTTCTTCTGGAGGGCAGGCCGTGTGCTGCATTGTAGTTCTGGATTGCGAAACTAGAGGGATTTTGGGCCAGTAGTCTGAGGACGGAAGTCTGAGAAACCAAGCTAGGCCTAGGTTTCTGGGTGAGGATATGGCAGGCACAATCTACAGACCTGAATGGAGATCTCGTGCATCGGAAGTCAGGGCGAGGATCAGATGATCGCTCAGGTTGGACAGTCTGCCTCTGATGGACCCTTCTTGAAGGGGGGGTGGATCACGAGGCCATGGGGGTTTTCCCACGATGGGAGTTGTGAGAAACTCCTAACTGCAAGGATTCTTCTACAGGACAATTGAGACCTGTTGGTTGGCTCCAGGTCAATGATTCCGAGCAGGGTTCTAAGGATGGATGGCTGGGTATCCCACCCCGCATTCCAATTGTCTGCAAGCAACAAGACAGGTTAGATCTGCTGGATCTGGGGGAGCAACCGAGGAGGCTGAGTTGAAATGGACTCTCCCGTGGATGCGTCCTAATATGATAATATGTCTATGGAGACCTTGGAATGAAGCGGTGGCACTGGGGCCCTGAAGGGTTCTCCTAAAGAGAAGCTTTCACACAGCTCCATCGTGCAAGTTTCCCATGTGTAGATGAGATTTGTTCTGATGGGTGAGTCAAGAAACAGCCATATGCTGTTATTGAAATCCAGGCCTCTGAGGAGAGATGCCTGGAAACCAAAGCAATGGATCGGATATGTGCCTAGGGGCCTGTTCGTTCCTTTTTTACCTCTGGGGACATCAGTCTACGGGTCTGAGTGCCGGTAGGTGCTCAGATGGGCCCAGATTGCCCCTGTTTGTCCTGGGAAGCCACAAATATTGGGATGGCCTCAGGGACTTTGGAGGTTTATCCTCTTAGTTGGGTTGTGGCGATTGGAATGGGCACACACAATTTCCTTGGAGAGGGCAAGCACAGTCGTCAGGTTTGGCTCCAGGGGCCTGAGCCTGTAGGGTGTGTAGGCCAGGGCTGTTTGAATAGTTGTCTGAATACACAAACTCGGCTTATGTTTTGGGTCATAGGTATGGCAGGACTGATCTACAGACCATGAGGAGAACGCTTCGGGATATGAAAATAGGGCGAGTGTGAGGCTCTTGCTCAAGTTTTTATCTCTGGTTATCGTGTCACTCATGGTCGTGAAATTTCCGGGTGACTTCATGGGAAATGGACGAGTCTTACTCTCTGGGGGTTTGGCCCCGTCCAAAGAGTTTGGGGTCATTTCTGTGGGATTGAAGAAGTCCGTTGTTGTGTTGTTATTGATTTGTTTTGTTTTGTTTTTCAACCTCAGGTGTCCCAGCAAATGAGGGATTCCAGAGTAGAGCCCTGGGGATGGGCAACTGGACAACAAGAAATCTGGTTAAAATTTGGGCCTAGGGACATGTCAAGCCCATTATGACATCTAATGTTCCAGCCACTGAGAGGACGTACTATAGGACAGGACTCACGCTGAGGGTCACAATGCGTGTTTATGCCCTCGTCGCACTCAAGAATGGGCGGGTCGTCAGGGTGAATGCTGGTTTCTCCTACACTGAACGTTGGACAACATGCCAACCACATGGTTTCTTGCCTTGGGTAAGGAAGAGTTCTGATTTCTGCATCATAGTCACCCCTGGGCAGTGATTGGAGATAAGGTCTAGGTTCTGAAGACTGAAAACTGAGGTAGGAAAGAGATGATGACCTAAGGCTGTGGCGGGTCTGATGTGCTCAGTGTGCGGTCAGCTGTCTGGGTGTTGGTCACGAGGTCCGGGCTCTGGTTGTCAGACAGTGCATTAGTGCCCAGGTTAGACTATATATTTTGGGTGCCTTCGAGTGACGTGTAGGTTCTTATCTGAAGAACCCTTCAGGATATGAAGAATGAGCGAGTCTGAGGCGCGTGCTCAGTCTTTTGTCTCTGGATTTTGTATCAGCGATGGCCGTGGAATGTTGGGGAGGCCTCATGGGCCATGGACGACTCTTGCTCTCTGTGGACTTGGCCCGATCCCAATTGTTTTTCATCAATCTGTGGGATGGGAGGACTCCTTTTAGGTTTGTTACCTCAGGTGTCCGACCAAAAGAGGAATTCCAAATCAGAGCCCTGGCGAAGAGTGAAGGGACAACCCGAACTATGGTTAAAAATTGGGGCCTAGGGGAATGGCAAGCCCAATATGCTGTCCCTCCATCCAGCCACTGAGAGGCCTTACCTGAGGACTGCGCTCAGGCTGAGGGTCACAATGTGTGTTTGTGACCAATGTGGCCTGCAAGCATGGGCGGGGCCTCATGGGCCACACTGGTTTCAAGTACACTGAACCTTGGACAAAATGCCAAGCAGAAGGTATCTTGCCATGGGGAAAGCATTCTGATTTCTGCATCATTTTCATACCCGGGCCGTGATTGGAGATAATGTCTAGGTTCTGAAGACTGAAACCCGAGATTGAGAAGAGATGAAGACCTAAGGCCATGGCAGGTCATATGAGCTCAGTGTGCGGCCAGCTGTCTGGGTGGGGCCAGGAGGTCCAGACTCAGGCTGTGTCAGAAAGGGCATTAGTGCCCAGGTCAGCCTATATATTTGGGGTACAGCCGAATGGCGTGCAGGTTGAATCTCATTTGGGGTTTCTGGGTAGCCCCAGACGGCAATGTTTTTCTTCCTGAGGACAGGCAGAGTGCTGCATTGTACTTCTGGATTGCCAAACTGGAGGGCTTGTGGGCCAGTAGTCTGAGGACGGAAGTCTGAGAACCCAAGCTAGGCCTAGGTTTCTGGGTGAGACCTGAATCTAGATCTCGTGCATCTGAAGTCAGGGGGAGGATCAGACGATCGCTCAGGTTGGACATTCTGTCCCTGATGGCCCCTTCTTGAAGGGGGGCGTGGATCACGAGGCCATGCGGCTTTTCCCACGATGGGAGTTGTGAGAAGCTCCCAACTGCAAAGATTCTTCTGCAGGACAATTGAGACCTGTTGGTTGGCTCCAGTACAACGATTCCGAGCAGGGTTCTAAGAATGGATGGCTGGGTAGCCCATCTCGCATTCCAATTGTCTGCAAGCAACAAGACAGGTTAGATCTGCTGGATCTGGGGGAGCAACCGAGGAGGCTGAGTTGAAATGGACTCTCCCCTGGATGTGTCCTAATATGATAATATGTCTATGGAGACCTTGGAATGAATCGGTGGCACTAGGGCCCTGAAGGGTTCTCCTAAAGAGAAGCTTTCACACAGCTCCATCGTGCAAGTTTCCCATGTGTAGATGAGATTTGTTCTGATGGGTGAGTCAAGAAACAGCCATATGCTGTTATTGAAATCCATTCCTCTGAGGAGAGATGCCTGGAAACCAAAGCAATGGATCGGATATGTGCCTAGGGGCCTGTTCGTTCCTTTTTACCTCTGGGGACATCAGTCTACGGGTCTGAGTGCCGGTAGGTGCTCAGATGGGCCCAGATTGCCCCTGTATGCCCTGGGAAGCCACAAATATTGGGATGGCCTCAGGGACTTTGGAGGTTTATCCTCTTAGTTGGGTTGTGGCGATTGGAATGGGCAAACACAGTTTCCTTGGTGAGGGCAAGCACAGTCGTCAGGTTTGGCTCCAGGGGCCTGAGCCTGTAGGGTGTGTAGGCCAGGGCTGTTTGAACAGTTGTCTGAATACACAAACTTGGCTTATGTTTTGGGTCATAGGTATGGCAGGATTGATCTACAGACCATGAGGAGAACGCTTCGGGATATGAAAATAGGGCGAGTGTGAGGCTCTTGCTCAAGTTTTTGTCTCTGGTTATCGTGTCACTCATGGTCGTGAAATTTCCGGGTGACTTCATTGGAAATGGACGAGTCGTACTCTCTGGGGGTTTGGCCCGTTCAAAGAGTTTGGGGTCTTTCTGTGGGATGGAAGAAGTCCGTTGTTCTGTTGTTAATGATTTGTTTTGTTTTGTTTTTCAACCTCAGGTGTCCCAGCAAATGAGGGATTCCAGAGTAGAGCCCTGGGAGGGGCGACTGGACAACCAGAAATCTTGTTAAAAATTGGGGCCTAGCGACATGTCAAGCCCATTATGACATCTAATGGTCGAGCCACTGAGAGGACGTACTAGAGGACAGGACTCACAATGAGGGTCACAATGCGTGTTTATGCCCTCGTCACACTCAAGAATGGGCGGGTCGTCAGGGTGAATGCTGGTTTCTCCTACACTGAACTTTGGACAACATGCCAACCATATGGTTTCTTGCCTTGCGTAAGGAAGAGTTCTGATTTCTGCATCATACTCACCCCTGGGCAGTGATTGGAGATAAGGTCTAGGTTTTGAAGACTGAAAACTGAGGTAGGTAAGAGATGATGACATAAAGGCGTGGCGGGTCTGATGTGCTCAGTGTGCGTTCAGCTGTCTGGGTGTTGGTCACGAGGTCCGGGCTCAGGTTGTCAGACTGTGCATTAGTGCCCAGGTTAGACTATATATTTTGGGTGCCTTCGAGTGACGTGTAGGTTCTTATCTGAAGAACCCTTCAGGATATGAAGAATGAGCGAGTCTGAGGCGCGTGCTCAGTCTTTTGTCTCTGGATTTTGTATCAGCGATGGCCGTGGAATGTTGGGGAGGCCTCATGGGCCATGGACGAATCTTGCTCTCTGTGGACTTGGCCCGATCCCAATTGTTTTTCGTCAATATGTGGGATGGGAGGACTCCTTTTAGGTTTGTTACCTCAGGTGTCCGACCAAAAGAGGAATTCCAAATCACAGCCCAG
This sequence comes from Mustela putorius furo, assembly GCF_011764305.1. Classification (NCBI taxonomy): domain Eukaryota; kingdom Metazoa; phylum Chordata; class Mammalia; order Carnivora; family Mustelidae; genus Mustela; species Mustela putorius. Next base: position 90,233 of record NW_025421934.1, read on the forward strand.
GGGAAGAGTGAAGGGACAACCCGAAGTATGGTTAAAAATGGGGGCCTAGGGGCATGGCAAGCCCAATATGCTGTCTCTCCATCCAGCCACTGAGAGGCCTACCTGAGGACAGGGCTCAGGCTGAGGGTCACAATGTGTGTTTGTGACCAATGTGGCCTGCAAGCATGGGCGGGGCCTCATGGGCCACACCGGTTTCAAGTACATTGAACCTTGAACAACATGCCAAACACAAGGTTTCTTGCCATGCGGCAAGCGTTCTGATTTCTGCATCATTTTCAAACCGGGCCGTGTTTGGAGATAATGTCTAGGTTCTGAAGCCTGAAACCCGAGATTGAGAAGAGATGAAGACCGAAGGCCATGGCAAGTCATATGAGCTCAGTGTGCGGCCAGCTGTCTGGGTGGGGCCAGGAGGTCCAGACTCAGGCTGTCTCAGAAAGGGCATTAGTGCCCAGGTCAGCCTATATATTTGGGGTACAGCCGAATGGCGTGCAGGTTGAATCTCATTTCGGGTTTCTGGGTAGCCCCAGACGGCAATGTTTTTCTTCTGGAGGGCAGGCAGAGGGCTGCATTGTAGTTCTGGATTGCCAAACTGGAAGGCTTGTGGGCCAGTAGTCTGAGGACGGAAGTCTGAGAACCCAAGCTAGGCCTAGGTTTCTGGGTGAGACCGGAATCTAGATCTCGTGCATCTGAAGTCAGGGCGAGGATCAGACGATCGCTCAGGTTGGACATTCTGTCCCTGATGGCCCCTTCTTGAAGGGGGGCATGGATCACGAGGCCATGCGGGTTTTCCCACGATGGGAGTTGTGAGAAGCTCCCAACTGCAAAGATTCTTCTGCAGGACAATTGAGACCTGTTGGTTGGCTCCAGGACAACGATTCCGAGCAGGGTTCTAAGGATGGATGGCTGGGTAGCCCATCTCGCATTCCAATTGTCTGCACGCAACAAGACAGGTTAGATCTGCTGGATCTGGGGGAGCAACCGAGGAGGCTGAGTTGAAATGGACTGTCCCGTGGATGTGTCCCAATATGATTTTGTGTCTATGGAAACCTTGGAATGAAGCGGTGGCACTGGGGCCCTGAAGGGTTCTCCTAAAGAGAGGCTTTCACACAGCTCCATCGTGCAAGTTTCCCATGTGTAGATGAGATTTGTTCTGATGGGTGAGTCAAGAAACAGCCATATGCTGTTATTGAAATCCATTCCTCTGAGGAGAGATGCCTGGAAACCAAAGCAATGGATCGGATATGTGCCTAGGGGCCTGTTCGTTCCTTTTTACCTCTGGGGACATCAGTCTATGGGTCTGAGTGCCGGTAGGTGCTCAGATGGGCCCAGATTGCCCCTGTATGTCCTGGGAAGCCACAAATATTGGGATGGCCTCAGGGACTTTGGAGGTTTATCCTCTTAGTAGGGTTGTGGCCATTGGAATGGGCACACACAATTCCCTTGGAGAGGGCAAGCATAGTCGTCAGGTTTGGCTCCAGGGGCCTGAGCCTGTAGGGTGTGTAGGCCAGGGCTGTTTGGACAGTTGTTTGAAAACACAAACTCGGCTTATGTTTCTGGGCATAGGTATGGCAGGACTGATCTACAGACCATGAGGAGAACTCTTCAGGATATGCAAATAGGGCGAGTGTGAGGCTCTTGCTCAAGTTTTTATCTCTGGTTATCGTGTCACTCATGGTCGTGAAATTTCCGGGTGACTTCATGGGAAATGGACGAGTCTTACTCTCTGGGGGTTTGGCCCCGTCCAAAGAGTTTGGGGTCATTCTGTGGGATGGAAGAAGTCCGTTTTTCTGTTGTTATTGGTTTGTTTTGTTTTGTTTTTCAACCTCAGGTGTCCCAGCAAATGTGGGATTCCAGAGTAGAGCCCTGGGAGGGGCGACTGAACAACCAGAAATCTGGTTAAAAATTGGGGCCTAGGGACATGTCAAGCCCATTATGACAACTAATGGTCCAGCCACGGAGAGGACGTACTAGAGGACAGGACTCACATTGAGGGTCACAATGCGTGTTTATGCCCTCATCGCACTCAAGAATGGGCGGGGCGTCAGGGTGAAAGCTGGTTTCTTTCCTACACTGAACGTTGGACAACATGCCAACCACATGGTTTCTTGCCTTGGGTAAGGAAGAGTTCTGATTTCTGCATCATAGTCACCCCTTGGCAGTGATTGGAGATAAGGTAAAGGTTTTAAAGACTGAAAACTGAGGTAGGTAATAGATGATGACCTAAGACATGGCGGGTCTGATGTGCTCAGTGTGCGGTCAGCTGTCTGGGTGTTGGTCATGACGTCCGGGCTCAGGTTGTCAGAGAGTGCATTAGTGCCCAGGTTAGACTATATATTATGGGTGCCTTCGAGTGAATGAAGGGACAACCCGAAACTATGGTTAAAAATTGGGGCCTAGGGTCATGGCAAGCCCAATATGCTGTCTCTCCATCCAGCCACTGAGAGGCCTTACCTGAGGACTGGGCTCAGGCTGAGGGTCACAATGTGTGTTTGTGACCAATGTGGCCCGAAAGCATGGGCGGGGCCTCATGGGCCACACGGGTTTCAAGTTCTGGATTGCAAAACTGGAGGGCTTTGGGCCAGTAGTCTGTGGACGGAAGTCTGAGAACCCAAGCTAGGCCTAGGTTTCGGGGTGAGACTGGAATCTAGATCTCGTGCATCTGAAGTCAGGGCGAGGATCAGACGATCGCTCAGGTTGGACATTCTGTCCCTGATGGCCCCTTCTTGAAGGGGGGCGTGGATCACGAGGCCATGCGGGTTTTCCCACGATGGGAGTTGTGAGAAGCTCCCAACTGCAAAGATTCTTCTGCAGGACAATTGAGACCTGTTGGTTGGCTCCAGGACAACGATTCCGAGCAGGGTTCTAAGGATGGATGGCTGGGTAGCCCATCTCGCATTCCAATTGTCTGCAAGCAACAAGACAGGTTAGATCTGCTGGATCTGGGGGAGCAACCGAGGAGGCTGAGTTGAAATGGACTCTCCCGTGGATGTGTCCTAATATGATAATATGTCTATGGAGACCTTGGAATGAAGCGGTGGCACTGGGGCCCTGAAGGGTTCTCCTAAAAATAGGCTTTCACACAGCTCCATCGTGCAAGTTTCTCATGTGTAGATGAGATTTGTTCTGATGGGTGAGTCAAGAAACAGCCATATGCTGTTATTGAAATCCATTCCTCTGAGGAGAGATGCCTGGAAACCAAAGCAATGGATCGGATATGTGCCTAGGGGCCTGTTCGTTCCTTTTTACCTCTTGGGACATCAGTCTACGGGTCTGAGTGCCGGTAGGTGCTCAGATGGGCCCAGATTGCCCCTGTTTGTCCAGGGAAGCCACAAATATTGGGATGGCCTCAGGTACTTTGGAGGTTTATCCTCTTAGTAGGTTTGTGGCCATTGGAATGGGCACATACAATTCCCTTGTTTAGGGCAAGCACATACGTCAGGTTTGGCTCCAGGGGCTTGAGCCTGTTTGGTGTGTAGGCCAGGGCTTTGGACAGTTGTTTGAAAACACAAACTCGGCTTATATTTCGGGTCATAGGTATGGCAGGACTGATCTACAGACCATGAGGAGAACTCTTTGGGATATGAAAATAGGGCGAGTGTGAGGCTCTTGCTCAAGTTTTTATCTCTGGTTATCGTGTCACTCATGGTCGTGAAATTTCCGGGTGACTTCATGGGAAATGGACGAGTCTTACTCTCTGGGGGTTTGGCCCATCCAAAGAGTTTGGGGTCATTCTGTGGGATGGAAGAAGTCCGTTGTTCTGTTGTTATTGATTTGTTTTGTTTTGTTTTTCAACCTCAGGTGTCCCAGCAAATGAAGGATTCCAGAGTCGAGCCCTGGGAGGGGCGACTGGACAACCAGAAATCTGGTTAAAAATTGGGACCTAGGGACATGTCAAGCCCATTATGACATCTAATGGTCCAGCCTCGGAGAGGACGTACTAGAGTACAGGACTCACACTGAGGGTCACAATGCGTTTTTATGCCCTCGACGCACTCAAGAATGGGCGGGGCGTCAGGGTGAATGCTGGTTTCTCCTACACTGAACGTTGGAAAACATGCCAACCACATGGTTTCTTGCCTTGGGTAAGGAAGGGTTCTGATTTCTGAATCATAGTCACCCGTGGGCAGTGATTGGAGATAAGGTCTAGGTTTTGAAGACTGTAAACTGAGGTAGGTAAGAGATGATGACCTAAGGCCATGGCGGGTCTGATGTGCTCAGTGTGCGGTCAGCTGTCTGGGTGTTGGTCAAGACGTCCGGGCTCAGGTTGTCAGACAGTGCATTAGTGCCCAGGTTAGACTATATATTTTGGGTGCCTTCGAGTGACGTGTAGGTTCTTATCTGAAGAACTCTTCAGGATATGAAGAATGAGCGAGTCTGAGGCGTGTGCTCAGGCTTTTGTCTCTGGATTTTGTATCAGCGATGGCCGTGGAATGTTGGGGAGGCCTCATGGGCCATGGACGAATCTTGTTCTCTGTCGACTTGGCCCGATCCCAATTGTTTTTCGTCAATCTGTGGGATGGGAGGACTCCTTTTAGGTTTGTTACCACCTGTGTCCGACCAAAAGAGGAATTCCAAATCAGAGCCCTGGGGAAGAGTGAAGGGACAACCCGAACTATGGTTAAAAATTGGGTCCTAGGGGCATGGCAAGCCCAATATGCTGTCTATCCATCCAGCCACTGAGAGGCCTTACCAGAGGACTGGGCTCAGGCTGAGGGTGACAATGAGTGTTTGTGATCAATGTGGCCCGCAAGCATGGGCGGGGCCTCATGGGCCACACTGGTTTCAAGTACACTGAACCTTGGACAACATGCCAACCACAAGGTTTTTTGCCATGGGGAAAGCGTTCTGATTTCTGCTTCATTTTCAAACCCGGGCCGTGATTGGAGATAATGTCTAGGTTCTGAAGCCTGAAACCCGAGATTGAGAAGAAATGAAGTCCTAAGGCCATGGCAGGTCATATGAGCTCAGTGTGCGGCCAGCTGTCTGGGTGGGGCCAGGAGGTCCAGACTCAGGCTGTCTCAGAAAGGGCATTAGTGCCCAGGTCAGCCTATATATTTGGGGTACAGCCGAATGGGCGTGCGGGTTGAATCTCATTTGGGGTTTCTGGGTAGCTCCAGAGGGCAATGTTTTTCTTCTGGAGGGCAGGCAGAGTGCTGCACTGTAGTTCTGGATTGCCAAACTGGAGGGCTTGTGGGCCAGTAGTCTGAGGACGGAAGTCTGAGAACTCAAGCTAGGCCTAGGGTTCTGGGTGAGACCGGAATCTAGATCTCGTGCATCTGAAGTCAGGGCGAGGATCAGACGATCACTCAGGTTGGACATTCTGTCCCTGATGGCCCCTTCTTGAAGGGGGGCGTGGATCACGAGGCCATGCGGGTTTTCCCACGATGGGAGTTGTGAGAAGCTCCCAACTGCAAAGATTCTTCTGCAGGACAATTGAGACCTGTTGGTTGGCTCCAGGACAACGATTCCGAGCAGGGTTCCAAGGATGGATGGCTGGGTAGCCCATCTCGCATACCAATTGTCTGCAAGCAACAAGAGAGGTTAGATCTGCTGGATCTGGGGGAGCAACCGAGGAGGCTGAGTTGAAATGGACTCTCCCATGGATGTGTCCTAATATGATAATATGTCTATGGAGACCTTGGAATGAAGCGGTGGCACTGGGGCACTGAAGGGTTCTCCTAAAGAGAGACTTTCACACAGCTCCATCGTGCAAGTTTCCCATGTGTAGATGAGATTTGTTCTGATGGGTGAGTCAAGAAACAGCCATATGCTGTTATTGAAATCCATTCCTCTGAGTAGAGATGCCTGGAAACCAAAGCAATGGATCAGATATGTGCCTAGGGGCCTGTTCGTTCCTTTTTACCTCTGGGGACATCAGTCTACGGGTCTGAGTGCCGGTAGGTGCTCAGATGGGCCCAGATTGCCCCTGTTTGTCCTGGGATGCCACAAATATTGGGATGGCCTCAGGTACTTTGGAGGTTTATCCTCTTAGTAGGGTTGTGGCCATTGGAATGGGGCACATCAATTCCCTTGTTTAGGGCAAGCACATTCGTCAGGTTTGGCTCCAGGGGCTTGATCCTGTAGGGTGTGTAGGCCAGGGCTTTGGACAGTTGTTTGAAAACACAAACTCGGCTTATGTTTCGGGTCATAGGTATGGCAGGACTGATCTACAGACCATGAGGAGAACTCTTCGGGATATGACACAAGGGCAAGTGTGAGGCTCTTGCTCAAGTTTTTGTCTCTGGATACCGAGTCACTAATGGTTGTGATATTTCCGGGTGACTTCATGGGAAATGGACGAGTCTTACTCTCTGGGGGTTTGGCCCCGTCCAAAGATTTTGGGGTCACTCTGTGGGATGGAAGAAGTCCCTTGTTCTGTTGTTGTTGGTTTCTTTTGTTCTGTTTCTCAACCTAAGGTGTCCAACTAAATGAGGGATTCCAGAGTAGAGCCCTGGGGAGGGGCGACTGGACAACCAGAAATCTGGTTAAAAATTGGGCCCTAGGGACATGTCAAGCCCATTATGACATCTAATGGTCCAGCCTTGAGAGGACGTACTAGAGGATAGAACTCACGCTGAGGGTCACAATGCGTGTTTATGCCCTCGTCGCACTAAAGAATGGGCGGGCCTCATGGTAAATGCTGGTTTCTCCTACACTGAACGTTGGACAACATGCCAACCACAAGGTTTCTTGCCATGGGTAAGGAAGAGTTCTGATTTCTGTATCACAGTCACCCCTGGACAGTGAATGGAGATAAGGTCTAGGTTCTGAGCCTGAAAACTGAGGTAGGGAAGAGATGATGACCTAAGGCCATGGCGGGTCTGATGTGCTCACTGTGCGGTCAGCTGTCTGGTGTTGGTCACGAGGATCGGGCTCAGGTTGTCAGACAGTGCATTAGTGCACAGGTTAGACTATATATTTTGGGTGCCTTCGAGTGACGTGTAGGTTCTTATCTGAAGAACTCTTCAGGATATGAAGAATGAGCGAGTCTGAGTTGCGTGCTCAGTCTTTTGAATATGGATTTTGTATCAGCGATGGCCGTGGAATGTTGGGGAGGCCTCATGGGCCATGGACGAATCTTGCTCTATGTGGATTTGGCCCGATCCCAATTGTTTTCCGTCATTCTGTGGGATGGGAGGACTCCTTTCAGGTTTGTTACATCAGGGGTCCCACCAAAAGAGGAATTCCAAAGCAGAGCCCTGGGGAAGAGTGAAGGGACAACCCGAATTACGGTAAAAAATTTGGGCCTAGGGTCATGGCAATCCCAATATGCTGTCTCTCCATCCAGCCACTGAGAAGCCTTAGCTGCGGAATGGGTACTGGCTAGGATCACAATGTGTGTTTGTGACCTTTGTGTCCCGCAATCATGGGCGGGGTCCTCTTGGGCCACACTTGTTTTCAACTACACTGATTCTTGGACAACATGCCAACCACAAAGTTTCTTGCCATGGGGAAAGAGTTCTGATTTCTGCATCATTTTCAAACCCGGGCTGTGATTGAAGATAAGGTCTAGGTTCTGAAGCGTGAAAACCGACGTTGTGAAGAGATGAAGACCTAAGGCCATGGCGGGTCCGATGTGCTCATTGTGCGGCCAGCTGTCTGGGTGGGGCCAGGAGGTCCAGGCTCAGGCTGCATCAGAAAGGGCATTAGTGCCCAGATCAGCCTATATATTTGGGGTACAGCCGAATGGCGTGCAGGTTGATCCTCATTTGGGGTTTCTGGGTAGCCCCAGAGGGCAATGTTTTTCTTCTGGAGGGCAGGCAGAGTGCTGCATTGTAGTTCTAAATTGCCAAATTGGAGGGCGTGTGGGCCAGTAGTCTGACGACGGAAGTCTGAGAACCCAAGCTAGGCCTAGTTATCTGGGTGAGGATTTGGCAGGCACAATCTACAGTCCTGAATCTAGATCTCGTGCATCTGAAGTCAGGGCGAGGATCAGACGATCGCTCAAGTTGGACATTCTGTCCCTGAGGGCCCCTTCTTGAGGGGCGATATCACGAGACCATGGGGATTTTCCGACGATCGGATTGTGAGAAGGTCCTAATTGCAAAGATTCTTCTGCAGGACCATTGAGACCTGTTGGTTGGCTCCAGGACAACGATTCCGAGCAGGGTTCTAAGGATGGAGGGCTGGGTAGCCCACCTCGCATTCCAATTGTCTCCAAGCAACAAGACAGTTCAGATCTACTGGATCTGGGGGAGCAACCAAGGAGGCTGAGTTGAAATGGACTCTCCCTTGGATGTGACTAATATGATTTTGTGTCTATGGAGACCTTGGAATGAAGCAGTGGCACTGGGGCCCTGAAGGGTTCTCGTAAAGAGAGGCTTTCACACAGCTCAATCGTGCAAGTTTCCCATGTGTAGATGAGATATGTTCTGATGGGTGAGTCAAGAAGCAGCCATATGCTGTAATTGAAATCCAGGCATCTGAGGAGAGATGCTTCGCAACCAAAGCAATGGTGCCTAGGGGCCTGTTCGTTCCTTATTACCTCTGGGGATATCAGTCTACGGGTCTGAGTGCAGGTAGGTGCTCAGATGGGCTCAGATTGCCCCTGTTTGTCCTGGGAAGCCACAAATATTGGGATAGCCTCAGGAATTTTGGATGTTTATCCTCTTAGTAGGGTTGTGTCCATTGGAATGGGCACATACAATTCCCTTGGAGAGGGCAAACACAGTCTTCAGGTTTGTCCTCAGGGGACTGAGCCTGTAGGATGTGTAGGCCAGAGCTGTTGGGACTGTTGTCTGAAAACACAAACTCGGCTTATGTTTCAGGTCATAGGTATGGCAGGACAGATCTAAAGACCATGAGGAGAACACTTTGGATATGAAAAATGGGCGAGTGTGAGGCTCTTGCTCACGTTTTTGTCTCTAGATATTGTGTCACTCATGGTCGTGAAATTTCCGGGTAACTTCATGGGAAATGGACGAGTCTTACTCTGGGGGTGTGGCCTCGTCCAAGGATTTTGGTGTCACTCTGTGGAATGGAAGAAGTCCGTTTTTTTTTTTGTTGTTGTTGATTTGTTTTGTTTTGTTTTTCAACCTCAGGTGTCCCACCAAATGAGGGTTTCCAGTGTAGAGCCCAGGGGAGTTGTGACTGGACAACAAGAAACCTGTTTAAAAATTGGGGCCTAGGGACATGTCAAGCCCATTATGACATCTAATGGTCCAGCCACTGATAGAATTTACTAGAGGTCAGGAATCACGCTTAGGGTCACAATGCGTGTTTATGCCCTTGTCGCACTCAAGAATGCACGTGACCTCAGGGTCAATGCTGGTTTCTCCTACACTGAACGTAAGACAACATGGCAACCACAAGGTTTCTTGCCTTGGGTAAGCAGGAGTTCTGATTTCTGCATCACAGTCACCCCTGGGCAGTGATTGGACATAAGGTCTAGGTTCTGAAGCCTGAAAACTGACGTAGGGCAGAGATGATGACCTAAGGCCATGGCGGGTCTGATGTGCTCAGTGTGCGGTCAGCTCTCTGGGTGTTGCTCAGGAGGTCCCGGCTCAGGGTGTGTCAGACAGTGCATTAGTGCCCAGGTTAGACTATATAATTTGGGTACATTCGAGTGCCGTGTGCCGTGTTTATTCTCATTTAATGTGCCTGGGCAGCTCATTAGGCAATATATTTTTTCTAGAGGGCAGGCAGAGTGCTGCAATGATGGTCCGGAATTGCCAAACTTGTAGTCTTCGGGGCCAGGAGTGTGAGGATGGAAGTCTGAGTACACAAGCTACACTTGGGTTTCAGGCCGAGGGCTCAGCATGTACCTCCTGAAGATCTGAAGCAATATCTCATGCATCTGAAGTCAGAGCGAGGATCAGACGTTGGCTCAGCTTGGATTTTCTGTTCATGACGGCCCCTTCATGAATGGAGCGGATTCTAGAGAGCATGGAGGTTTTCCCACGTTGGGAGTGGTGGGATGCCCGCTCCAAGTATTCCTTCTGCGGGACAATTGAGACCTGTTGGACAGTGCCAGGACATCCCATATGGATGAGTCCCGACCAACGTTCGAGGATGGATGCCTGGGAAGCCCGCCTCGCATTCCAAAATTCTCCTAGCGACAAGACAGTTTAGATCTGATGGCTCTGCGGGAGCAACCGGGGTGGCTGAGTTGAAATGGACTTTCCTGAGGATGGGTCTAATGTGTGTTTGTGTCCATGAGGGCCTTGGAATGGGGCGGTGGCACCGGGACCCTGAAGTATTCTCCTCAGCTTTTGACATAGCTCCCATGCACAAGTTTCCTTGTGGAGACGTGTTTGGTTCTGATGGGTGCCTCAGGAAAACCCCAATGCTGGTATTGGAATCCAGGGTTTTGAGGAGACATGCCTGTAAACCAAAGCAATGGATTAGATTTTGGCCTAGGGTCCTGTCTGGTTCAATCTTCTTCTCTGGGGACATCCATCTAGGGTATGAGTGGAGGTAGATGCTCAGCTGGTGTCAGACTGCCCTTTTTTGTCCCGGGCGACCTATACTATTGGGATGGCCTCAGGGACTTTTGAGGGTTCTCCTAATTTGTACGAATTTGGACAATGGAATGGGCAGAATTCCCATGGATTAGGTAGGCACTGTCCTAATGTGTGGCTCCAGCATCCCCAGCCTGGAGGGTATGTGGCCCACGACTTTGAGGAGAGAAGTCTGAAAACACAAACTCAGCTTATGTTTGGGGACGTAGGTATGGCAGGCCCGATCTACAAACCATGAGAAGACATCTTCAGGATATGAAGAAAGTGCGAGCCTGAGACACTTGCTCAGACTTTTGTCTCTGGATTTTGTATCAGCGATGGCCTTGGAATGTTGGGGAGGCCTCATGGGCCATGGACAATTCTTGCTCTCCGTGGATTTGGCCCATTCCCAATTGTTTTTCGTCAATCTGTGGGATTCGAGGACTCCTTTCAGGTTTGTTACCTCAGGTGCCCCACCAAAAGAGGAATTCAAAATCAGAGCCCTGGGGAAGAGTGAAGGGACAACCCGAACTATGGTTAAAAATCTGGGCCTAGGGGCATGGCAAGCCCAATATGCTGTCTCTCCATCCAGCCACTCAGAGGCCTTATCTGAGGACTGGGCTCAGGCTGAGCGTCACAATGTGTGTTTGTGACCAAGGTGGCCCGCAAGCATGGGCGTTGCCTCATGTGCCACACTGATTTCAACTACAGAGAAACTTGGACAACATGCCAACCACAAGGTTTCTTGCCATGGGGAAAGAGTTCTGATTTCTGCATCATTTTCAAACCTGGGCTTTGATTGGAGATAATGTCTAGGTTCTGAAGCCTGAGAACCGAGATTGAGAAGAGATGATGACGTAAGGCCATGGCGGGTCCGATGTGCTCAGTGTGCGGCCAGCTGTCTCGGTGGGGCCCGGAGGTCCAGGATCAGGCTGTGTCAGAAAGGGCATTAGTGCCCAGGTCAGCCTATATATTTGGGGTACAGCCGAATGGCGTGCAGGTTGATACTCATTTTGGCGTTCTGGGTAGCCCCAGAGGGCAATGTTTTTCTTCTGGAGGGCAGACTGAGATCTGCATTGTAGTTCTGGATTGCGAAACTGGAGGGCTTGTGGGCCAGTAGTCTGAGGACGGAAGTCTGAGAACTCAAGCTAGGCCTAGGTTTCTGGGTGAGGATATGGCAGGCACAATCTACAGACCTGTGTCGAGATATCGTGCATCTAATGTCAGGCCTAGGATCAGACGATCGCTCTCGTGGGGCATTCTGTCCCTGATGGCCCCTTCTTGAAGGGGGGTGGATCTTGAGGCCTTGGGGGTTTTCCCACGATGGGAGTTGTGAGAAGCTCCCAAATGCAAAGATTCTTCTGCAGGACAATTGAGACCTGTTGGTTGGCTCCAGGTCAACGATTCCGAGCAGGGTTCGAAGGATGGATGTCTGGGTAGCCCACCTCGCAGTCCAATTGTTTCCAAGCAACAAGACAGGTTAGATATACTGGATCTGGGGGAGCAACCGAGGAGCCTGAGTTGAAATGGACTCTTCCGTGGATGTGTCCTAATATGATTTGTGTCTATGGAGACCTTGGAATGAAGCGGTGGCACTGGGGCCCTGAAGGGTTCTCCGAAAGAGCGGATTTCACACAGCTCCATCGTGCAAGTTTCCCATGTGTAGATGAGATTTGTTCTTATGGGTGAGTCAAGAAACAGTCATATGCTGTATTGAAATCCAGGCCTCTGAGGAGAGATGCCTGGAAACCAAAGCAATGGATCCGTTAGGTGCCTAGTCCTGTACGTTCCTTTTTACCTCTGGGGATGTCAGTCTACGGGTCTGAGAGCCGATAGGTGCTCAGATGGGCCCAGATTGCCCCTGTTTGTCCTGGGAAGCCACAAATATTGGGATGGCCGCAGGGACTTTCGAGGTTTATCCTATTAGTAGGGTTGTGGACATTGGAAAGGGCACATACAATTCCCTTGGAGAGGGCAAGCACAGTCGTCAGGTTTGGCTCCAGGGGCATGAGCCTGTAGGGTGTGTAGGCCAGGGCTGTTTGGACAGTTGTCTGAATAAAATACTCAGCTTATGTTTCGGGTCATAGGTGTGGCACACTGATCAACAGACCATGAGGAGAAACTCTTCGGGATAAGAAAAAAGGGCGAGTGTGAGGCGTTGCTCAAGTTTTTGTCTCTGGATATCCTGTCACTCATGGTCGTAAAATTTCCGGGTGACTTCATGGGAAATGGTGAGTCTTACTCTCTCGGGGTTTGACCCGTCCAAGAGTTTGGGGTCATTCTGTGGGATGGAAAAAAGTCCGTTGTTCGGTTGTTGTTGATTTCTTTTTTGTTTTGTTTTTCAACCTCAGGGTTCCCACCAAATGAGGGATTCCAGAGTAGAGCCCTGGGGAGGGGCGACTGGACAACCAGAAATCTGGTTAAAAATTGGGGCCTAGGGAGTTGTCAAGCCCATTATGACATCTAATGGTCCAGCCACTGACAGGACGTACTAGAGGACAGGACTCACACTGAGGGTCACAATGCGTGTGTTTATGCCCTCCTCGCACTCAAGAATGGGTGGGGCTTCAGGGTGAAATCTGGTTTATCCTTCACTGAACGTTGGACAACATGCCAACCACAAGCTTTCTTGCCATGGGTAAGGAAGAGTTCTGATTTCTGCATCACAGTCAACCCTGGGCAGTGATTGGAGATAAGGTCTAGGTTTTGAAGCCTGAAAACTGAGGTAGGGAAGAGATGATGACCTAAGGCTATGGCGGGTCTGTTGAGCTCAGTGTGCGGTCAGCTGTCTGGGTGTTGGTCACGAAGTCCGGGCTCAGGTTGTCAGACAGTGCATTAGCGCCCCGTTTAGACTATATATTTTGGGTGCATTCGAGTGCTGTGTAAGTTCTTATCTGAAGAACTCTTCAGGATATGAAGAATGCGGGAGTCTGAAGCACGGGCTCAGGCTTTTGTCTCTGGATTTTGTATCAGAGATGGCCGTGGAATGTTGGGGAGGCCTCATGGGCCATGGACTAATCTTGCTTCTGTGGACTTGGCCCATTCCCAATTGTTTTTCGTCAATCTGTGGGATGGGAGGTCTCCTTTCAGGTTTGTTACCTCACGTGTCCCACCAAAAGAGGAATTCCAAAGCAGAGCCCTGTGGAAGAGTGAAGGGACAACCCGAACTATGTTTAAAACTTGCAGCCTAGGGGCATGGCAAGCCCAACATGCTGTCTCTCCATCCAGCCACTGAGAGGCCTTACATGAGGACTGGGCTCAGTCTGAGGGTCACAATGTGTGTTTGTGTCCAATGTGGCCCGCAAGCATGGGCGGGGCCTCATGGGCCACACTGGTTTAAACTACACCGAACTTTGGACAACATGCCAACCACAAGATTTCTAGTCATGGGGAAAGAGTTCTGATTCCTGCATCATTTTCAAACCCCGGCCGTGATTGGAGATAAGGTCTAGGTTCTGAAGCCTGAAACCGAGGATTGGAAGAGATGACGAACTAAGGCCATGACGGGTCGGAAGTGCTCAGTGTGCGGCCAGCTGTCTGGATGGGGCCTGGAGTTCCAGTCTCAGGCTGTGTCAGAAAGGGCACTAGTGCCCAGGTCAGCCTATATATTTGGGGTACAGGCAAAAGGCATGCAGGTTGATCCTCATTTGTGGTTTCTGGGTAGCCCCAGAGCGCTATGTTTTTCTTCTGGAGGTCACGCAGAATGCTGCATTGTAGTTCTGGATTGCCAAACTGGAGGGCTTGTGGGCCAGTAGTCTGAGGACGGAAGTCTGAGAACCCAAACTAGGCATAGGTTTCTGGGTGAGGATATGGCAGGCACAATCTACAGACCTGAATCGAGTTCTCGTGCATCTAATGTCAGGCCGAGGATCAGACGATCGCTTTCATGGGGCATTCGGTCGCTGATGGCCCCTTCTTGAAGGGGGGGTGGATCACGAGGCCATGGGGGTTTTCCCACGATGGGAGTTGTGAGAAGCTCCCAACTGCAAAGTTTATTCTGCAGGAAAATTGAGACCTGTTGTTTGGCTCCAGGAAAAAATTCCGAGCAGGGTTCTAAGGATGGATGGCTTCGTAGTCCACCTCGCATTCCAATTGTTTCCAGGCAACAAGACAGGTTAGATCTGCTGGATCTCGTGGAACAACCGAAGAGGCTGAGTTGAAATGGACTCTCCCGTGGATGTGTCCTAATATGATTTTTTGTCTATGGAGACCTTGGAATGAAGCGGTGGCACAGGGGCTCTGAATTGTTCTCCTAAAGAGAGGCTTTCACAGAGCTCCATCGTGCAAGTTTCCCATGTGTAGATGAGATTGGTTCTGATGGATGAGACTATAAACAGCCATATGCTGTTTTTGAAATCCAGGCCTCTGAGGAGAGATGCCTGGAAAGGAAAGCAATAGATGCGATAGGTTCCTAGGGGCCTGTTCGTTCCTTTTTACCTCTGGGCACATCAGTCTAAGTGTCTGAGTGCAAGTAGTTGCTCAGATGGGCCCAGATTGCCCCATTTGTCCTGGGAAGCCACAATATTTGGATGGCCTCAGGGACTTTGGAGGTTATACTCTTAGGAGGGTTGTGGCCATTGGAATGGGCACATACAATTCCCTTGGAGAGGGCTATCACAGTCGTCAGGTTTGGCTCTAGGGGCATGAACCTGTAGGGTGTGTAGGCCAGGGCTGTTTGGACAGTTGTCTGAAAACACAAACTCGGCTTATGTTTCGGGTCATAGGTATGGCAGGACTGATCTACAGACCATGAGGAGAACACTTCGGGATATGAAAAAAGGGCGAGTGTAGGGGAGGAGTCAAGATGGCGGAGAAGTAGCAAGCTGAGACTGCTTCAGCTAGCCGGAGATCACCTAGATACCTTATCTAAAGATTGCAAACACCTGAAAAATCCATCGGCAGTTCGAAGAGAAGAAAAACAGCAATTCTGGAAACAGAAAAACAACCACTTTCTGAAAGGTAGGACTGGCGGAGAAGTGAATCCAAAGCGACGCGAAGATAGATAGACCCCGGGGGGGGGAGGGGCCGGCTCCCGGGAAAGCGGCGGAGCAACCGTGCACAAAATCAGGACTTTTAAAAGTCTGTTCCGCTGAGGGACATCGCTCCAGAGGCTAAACCGGGGCGAAGCCCACGCGGGGTCAGCGTGGCCTCAGGTCCCGCAGGGTCACAGAGGATCGGGGGTGTCTGAGTGTCGCAGAGCTTGCGGGTATTGGAACAGGAAAGCCGGCTACAGAGACAGAGCTGACAGTAAGCTCACAGCTCCGTGTTACCTTGAACCGGTCATAGGCTCGGTGAGCTCGTAGCGCGGCCGGAGGTCAGGCAGACGGGAGTAACTGGGCGCGGTTCTCTGAGCGCGCACTGAGGAGTGCGGCCCTGGGCTCTTGGCTCTTCTGGGCCGGAGACCAGGAGAGGCCGCCATTTGTATTCCCGTCCTCTGGAACTCTACGGAAAGCGCTCAGGGAACAAAAGCTCCTGAAAGCAAAACCCGAGCGGATTACTCACCCCGGCCCCGGGTAAGGGCGGTGTAATTCCGCCTGGGGCAAAGACACTTGAGAATCACTACAACAGGCCCCTCCCCCAGAAGATCAACAAGAAATCCAGCCAAGACCAAGTTCACCTACCAAGGAGTGCGGTTTCAATACCAAGGAGAGCAGCAGATTTCCAGAGGAGGAGAAAGCCAAGCACGGAACTCATGGCTTTTTTCCTGTGATTTTTTTTAGTCTTGCAGTTAATTTAATTTTTCTTTTTTTTTTTTTTTTTTTCTTTCTCGCCTTGGGTAAAATTTTTTTTTAACTGTTACCTTTTTCTTTTTTAAAACGATTTTATACTAGTTTATCTAATATATATATTTTTTCTTTTTTTACATTTTTCTTAGGTGTATTCTTTTTTAAAAAAATTCTTTTCTTTTCTTTTCTTTTTTTTTTTTTCTTTCTTCCTTTTTGAACCTCTTTTTATCCCCTTTCTCCCCACTCACGATTTTGGATCTCTTCTAATTTGGTTAAAGCATATTTTCCTGGGGTTGTTGCCACCCTTTTAGTATTTTACTTGCCCCTTCATTTAGTCTTATCTGGACAAAATGACAAGATGTAAAAATTCAACACAAAAAAAAAAAGAACAAGAGGCAGTACCGAAGGCTAGGGACCTAATCAATACAGACATCGGTAATATGTCAGATCTAGAGTTCAGAATGACAATTCTCAAGGTTTCTAGCCGGGCTTGAAAAAGGCATGGAAGATATTAGAGAAACCCTCTCGAGAGATATAAAAGCCCTTTCTGGAGAAAATAAAAGAACTAAATCTAACCAAGGTGTGAAATCAAAAAAGCTATTAATGAGGTTGCAATCAAAAATGGAGGCTCTAACTGCTAGGATAAATGAGGCAGAAGAAAGAAAAATTAGTGATATAGAAGACCAAATGACAGAGAATAAAGAAGCTGAGCAAAAGAGGGACAAACAGCTACTGGACCACGAGGGGAGAATTCGAGAGATAAGTGACACCATAAGACGAAAACAACATTAGAATAATGGGATTCCAGAAGAAGAAGAAAGTGAAAGGGGAGCAGAAGGTATCCTGGGAGAGAATTATTGGGGAGAATTTCCCCAATATGGCAAAGGGAACGAGCATCAAAATTCAGGAGGTTCAGAGAATGCCCCTCAAAATCAATAAGAATAGGCCCACACCCCGTCACCTAATAGTAAAATTTACAAGTCTCAATGACAAAGAGAAAATCCTGGAAAGCAGCCCGGGAAAAAGAAGTCTGTAACATACAATGGTAAAAATATTAGATTGGCAGCTGACTTATCCACAGAGACCTGGCAGGCCAGAAAGGAGCTGGCATGATATTTTCAGAGCACTAAACGAGGAAAAACATGCAGCCAAGAATACTATATCCAGCTAGGCTATCATTGGAAAATAGAAGGAGAGATTAAAGCTTCCAGGACAAACAAA